>NC_042998.1:2850420-3096316 GCF_006345805.1 Octopus sinensis | reverse complement strand
AGACTAACATTAAATATTCAGTGTATCTCATTCCTTTTCAGCCTTTGCCCATCGTTTGCATTCAGTGTTCATGTTTTCACTGTCAAAGAGTTTCACACTTCCACAAGCCATTCATTCAAATGAACTTTTTAGTGACTCACTACAGAGTTCAGTCCCCTGTCAGTAGATTTCCCAGGTCAGTGGTTGTCAGGCAGAGTGGCTAGCTTTTTGCTAAAAACACTTCCAACGGTTGTCAAACCAGAAAGAAGGTACTCAGCACAAATCCACACTGTATTTTAGCTAAGGTAATCTTCTTAATATGTTGTACTATAACTCTTTCTGTTACTTTCATAAGTAGCAGAAAGTAAGTCACTTTCAAGCCATAGAAAGCAAGCTAAAACAAATTATGGAACCTGGTGAAGCCCGTAGCCTGCTAGATCCTGTTGAGCTGTTCAACCCAGGCCAGCATTGAAAACAGATGTTAATTGATGACGATGATGAGATGATGATGATCTCTCTCTCTATTTCTTTGAAACTGTGTCTGGCTGAAGCAATGTTCAACTTTTATACTTTTTCATGTAAAGATTCCCTTTTGTCTTTGGGTCCCTCTGGTTCCCATTCTAGTTGATGTCTTTAACCACTACTATATATTGAGAAGTACACACTTTACTAGGGACAACGTGTCTGAATTCCAACTTGGATTTGATTCTTCTATTACAAAATCTTTGACTTGCTTGTCCATTTGAATGGTCATTCAATGATAGTATTGCAAATAGTTAATTTGCATTACAGAACTCTAAAAGCCTTGATCCTTCTCTATAGTCCTTGTACCATACACATTGCCCCTATGCATGTTAGAGTAGCTATCATGGTGTTGCCCAACATGTTCAGTACAGTTACCAGCTGTGATTAAAAACTAAGTCACCGTTGTCTGTTATTTAGGTAGTCTGAAAGAAGGTCTTCTAGAAACAGTCTCTTTGCTTGTCTCACCCCTGATTTGGTGCATAAGCAAAAATCGCTGTTGTTGTTGTTGTTGTCTGTGACTAGACTAAGCCTAATTATTCTGTCACATATTCTGACAACCCTAATTATTTTATTCATTTTTCTTCCATTAATATGTCAACTCTTTCAACTCCACCACAGTTATCCGCACTGAATAATTTGTGCTTATGTACCTTACTTGTGAGGAATCTGGCTGAGGGTGCCCTCCCCTCCTCACCCGTTCTCTTCTACACTGCAAACATCAACTGGCCCCCACCCCCCAAACACCCCCCTAGTGTTTCTACAATCTCTCCAGACTTACCTTTCATCATGCTTAGTCTTTGTAGCTGACGGGGAGAAGAGAGGTTTTGGTGGTATTTGATTTGTTTGATGTCTATTTTCTGCATCTGAAAAGAGGAGAGTTGTTGCAATTTCTGGATGACAGTAGAGGGCTTCACACCCACAGCCAGATGTTTCCACTTGGAAACTCTGTGTGTGGGTCTGTCTGTTCATATTGTATAATTATGCTATGGTAATAATGAACTGTAATTATTAAGAAAAACAGTTTCTGTGTGTGTGTGGTGTATATATATATATATATATAAGGTTGATTGTTGTGGCTGGTCAGGGAGTGACCATTGGTGTGAAACCCATTCATAACAATCAGCCTTCTATAAATATACTACACTAATGTTTTAGAATGTTCTCCTTTTTGGGATATATGAACTATTGATATATATATATATATATCATCATCATCATCGTTTAGCATCCGTTCTCCAAGCTAGCATGGGTTGGACGGTTCAACTGGGGTCTGGGAAGCCAGAAGGCTACATCAGGCCCAGTCTGATCTGGAGGTGTTTCTACGGCTGGATGCCCTTCCTAACGCCAACCACTGCGTGAGTGTAGTGGGTGCTTTTTACGTGCCACCCGCACAGGTGCCAGACGGAGCTGGCAAACGGCCACGAATGGATGGTGCTACGTGCCACCAGCACGGGGGCCAGGCGAGGCTGGCAACGGACACGAACGGATGGTGCTTTTTACGTGCCACTGGCACGGAGGCCAGAAATGAATGTAAAGCAGGAAAAAATATATATATATATATATATATATATATATATATATATATATATATATATATATAGGAAATAGATGAAATACATAGAAAAATTTGCATGTAATGATTTTTTCCCCTTCTGCTTTACATTCATTTCTAAAACTAACAAGGGTGGAATAGTAGAAGAGCTTTTGTTTAAACAATCGTCTCTACAGCAGGGCATTCAGCTGTGAATTAGGAATGGAGCCTGTTTCCATTAATGAGGCAACCAGAAGAGTTATGTACCTTACTCATAATTTTTGGGACTCCAGTTAAAATGTATTTAAATAACATGAGAAGGGCAACGTATCTGACTTATTCATACCCAGTGACGTAATTGCTAGACATATTAAAACACTGTTGAAATTAAAGGTTTTCTACCATTAATATGCCAATTCTTTTACTTCAGCTCTGTTATCCACATTGAAGAATTTATATTTGTGTAACCTCTCTGTGAGGAACCTAGCTGAAACTTCCCTTGATTTTATCTCTTGTATACAACAAACATCAGTTACTCTCAACATCCCTCTAGCATTTCTACTATCTCTCCAAACCTACCTTTAATCAATCTTAGCTTAAGGGTGTGTGTGTGTGTGTGTGTGTGTGTGTGTGTGTGTGTGTGTGTGTGTAAATGATATGTGTATATTTAAAATTAGACATACGTGAGGATGAACGTAGTATAATCAGATTGTAACATTGTGTTGTTAGACGTAAAGACGTACGGTATACAGTCCACATTATTCCATAAGGAGCCTAGTATCCTGGTGTCTTTGGTTTATACACTTTCCTCCCTGGACGGGATGCCAGTCTGTTGCAGGATGACTCATTTTTGCCAGCTCAGTGGACTGTTGCATTGTGAGATGAAGTGCTTTGCTCAAGAACACAACACATTGCCTGGTCCAGGAATCAAAACCACAATCTTACGATCACGAGTCCAACACTCTAACCATTAAACCATGTTCCTAAGGGATTCGTCCCACCCTCACCACTGCTGCCACCACCACCACCATCATTATCTTTGTTGATATCTTAGCCACATTCGTTGTAATTTCTTCTTCATTTCTACAGCATTATCCCAGTTTCTTCTTTTCTTCCCATCTACTGATGTTTAGGTTTGCTATCATTCACATCAATCTCATCTAATTGGGAGGGCCTGTGAACAACTTCTTTAAAAGACGATGAGGGTTCTAGTTGATCTGATCAATGGGACATCCTGTTTGTGAAATTATCATGCAAGTGGCTGAGCGCTCTGCAGACACACGTGTACCCTTAACGTAGTTCTCAGGGAGATTCAGCATGACACAGAATGTGATAAGGTTGCTTCTTTGAAATACAGCTACAACTCATTTTTGCCAGCTGAGTGGACTGGAGCAACGTGAAATAAAGTGTCTTGTTTTATTGCCAGTAGAGAAAGAGTGCTAACGCTTCTTATTTCTTTATTCCCCACAAGGGGCTAAACATAGAGGGAACAAAAAAGGACAGACAAAGGGATTAAGTTGATTACATCAACCCAGTGCGTAACTGGTACTTAATTTATCGACCCCCAAGAGGATGAAAGGCAAAGTTGACCCTGGCGGAATTTGAACTTAAAACGTAACGGCAGACGAAATACGGCTATGCATTTCGCCCGGCGTGCTAACGTTCCTGCTAGGAATTGAACTCACAACCATATGATTGTGAGTCAATTATCCTAACCACTAAGCCATGTGCCTCCCCAAAAGAATGTATCCTCACACAGTTTAACTCTTTAGCATTACCTGTCAAAGGTAATGCTTATTTGTTCAAATTGTTTTGAATTATCTATTAACTTGTAGCTTTTAAATTCCAATGATGTGATTGTTCATTTTCAGACTGACATTGTAGGGTAGGATCTTGGTTAGTTTGAACATAAAACAGGTAGACTATTAGGACCAGATGTTGCTGGTTTAAATGGTAAGGCTTAAACAGGAAATCCAAAAATATATAGTTGAAGAAGTGCTCTAGAACAGTGCTCTGCTACCTTTTTCCACTTGCGGTACACTTATATTCTTTTCAAAATCCGGCAGCGTACTTGAACTAAAAATATAACTAAAAGCATAGGGAAAAAATTATTTTGAGGTTACAGTGCAGCACACCTAGCATCATCTCATGGTGCACCAGTGTGCTGCAGTGCACCAGTTGCAGAGCACTAAACCTAGAATGCTCCAAACATAAAAGTATTTTAGGTTCCAAATATTGGTATGTTAGCAATAGAATACTACTCGATAGCAATTAGTATTGGTCTTGTCACAGCGATCATCATTTAATATCTGTTTTTCATGCTGGCATCAGTTGGACTATATTTAAGCCAAATGTATTTACCAACAGTTTAATCTTATCAATTTATAGTTTCTGATTTATATAGTTGGCTTCAAATAGGATTGATCTATTTTTTTGTTACTTCATGTATAAATCAAAATAAAGTTTTACACACACACACATACACACACACGTGTGTGTGAGTGTATCTCTTTCTCTCTCTCTCTACCTACCTATCCCCCCTTTTTTCTTCCCAAAAAGAAAAGCTCTACTTTGTATTTTGTCCCCTCTGTATTCAGCCCTGTGTGGCTAATAAACATCTATATATCTTTCTTTCTTTTTCTTTCTTCCTCCGTCCTCCTCCCTTCCCCCTTCTTTCCTTCCTTTTTCTGCAGTGCCAGGCTGACCAAGGCCTTGTGAATACATTTGGTGGATGGAAACTGTAGGAAACTAGCTTTGTGTGTGTGTGCTCTTATCTTGACATCACATGGTTGTGGCAAATAAGCATCCCTGTCAGTCTTGTGTGAAAATCCTGGTGAAAGAGGTGAGGGTTGGTGGCAGGAAGGGCAGCTGGCTGTAGAAATTCTACTCCAACAAATTCCGTCTGACTCATGCAAGCATGGAAAATTGGATGTTAAATGATGAGGGTGATGATGATGATTATGATTCTACCAGTAAACCTAACCAATTGGCTCACAGTCATACTGTCTAAAGTCAGAAAACGGTAAATGTATTCTTTTCATAATGTGAAGGAAGCAGAAGTAGTAAAAGACCTGTTCTTTTGTCTTACTCTTTTACTTGTTTCAGTCATTTCACTGTGGCCATGCTGGAGCACCGCCTTTAGTCGAGCAAATCGACCCCTGGACTTATTCTTTGCAAGCCTAGTACTTATTCTATTGGTCTCCTTTTGCTGAACCACCAAGTTACGGGAATGTAAACACACCAACAACTTACTACACAGCCACTCCTACAGCTTTACTTAACTTTTTTTTATATTTATACCAACCACTCACAAAAATCCGAAGTCTAAGCATGCTAAGGTTTCTTTTTGCAATTAGTTCTGCATGCTGATAGTGAAAGTATGGAAACTTGAGTCAGTTTTGTAGAATTTCAACTCAAAGCAGTTTCTTACCGAAAACCTCTTTAATCAAATAGCTTAGATTGTTATTCTACCACCCACAAATTACCAGGCCCCTTAAATCTGTGATATGTTTTCATTGTAATACATCCTATTGTTGGCTTCTTCAGCTGTGTTGGAATGTTGTCCCAGGAATTGTTTGAACATAGAGTCCCAACTTTGAATCAAGAGCGATTTGCTTAAAGGGAGACTTAGCTGCTGAATAAACAAAAAGCCTGTGTTAGACATTCACTTGTTTGTCTTGTTATAACTATTTTAGGACTAAATCTGTTGTTGTTTAGCCCCGGGTTAACCTCGATTGAGAAGGCCTATGATCAAAGGTACTGTTGTTGTGATCACACCATCTTTTTAGAGTTATCTAGAACTATATCACCCAATGTGTTCTTCCTTTTTTAAAATAGTATGGGGTAGTTCACAAGAGATTTGGCTGCTATTTCAAGCATGTTGTTTGACAAGATATAGGTAATATTTGTTCAACAATGTTTCAAATTTATAGTCCTGTTTCCAAACCACACTAGTTTTACCAGATATAGCTGGAAGGTAAAACAGAAATATATTAAACTAGCAGTATCGCCCGGCATTGCTCGGGTTTGTTTCAACCCTTTAGAATTGGAATTTTTGAAAAGTGAAAATTTTGCATCATGTAGCTTGTTATTCTCTTTAAGTGAACATTTTTCTGGTTGAAATACACCGAAAAATGGCGACAAAGCAGTAAAACAATCGTAAAAAATAGGGATTTTCATAGAAAGAAAAGCATTTTTTTAATGTAAATAATTTTTGGTTTTAACATGGTCCAATTTTAATTTTATCTTCTAAAGAATGAAGAGCAAGCCTTCTTCTATCATACTCTCAATTTTGGTCAACTTTCGCCACAGGGTCTCGGAGGAGATAGTGTTAGTTGAAGGCTACCAAACCTGCCACACAGACAACTTCAGCTTTATATAGAGAGAGATTAATCACATAATTTAAACAACTGGAACACTTATCAACCCTTTAACATTCAGATTTCTTTCTGTCAATTGTAATACTTATTTATTCACTTTGTCTTGAATTAATCCTGCATTATCTCATAGCTTTGTGATTTCGTTAATGTGATTGCTTATTTCTAGAATGACATTGTTGGGTGAGCATGAGAGGCTGGATCTGGCTGGTTTTCATATAAAACAGGCAGAATATTTGGCTGGACATGCTAAAGGGTTAAATCTAAAGGCCTGCTAGCATGACATGCTAACATTGCATTTTGATACATTACTAAGTACTAAAATGAACTTTCATTGAAAAGCTTGGGGTATTACTGCTATATTTATAAGTAGTACCTTAGTTTCTGTCACCAAAACAGGAGATTGTTGGCAGAAATCCTCTTTCTGATGTGCCTCTCCTTTACCAACCTACTATTTAACTCTATTCTCTCCTTTTATCTTAACAGTGAATGTTGTTTTTGGAGTTGTACTTGTCTGGCAAGTGACTTGTGGCGAGCTGGCAGAAACGTTAGCATGTCAAGTGAAATGCTTAGTGGCATTTCGTCTACCGCTACATTCTGAGTTCAAATTCTGCCAAGGTCAACTTTGCCTTTCATCCTTTCGGGGTCAATAAATTACATACCAGTTACACACTGGGGTTGATGTAATCGACTTAATCCCTTTGTCTGTCCTTGTTTGTCCCCTCTACGTTTAGCCCCTTGTGAGCAATAAAGAAATAAGTGACTTGATCCTTTTTCTTTTTCTGTTCATCTTTTTGTGGGGAGAGAAGGCAGTGCCTATGACCCATCACAGGGCCTTTGAGACTAGGGGATGGGAAGGAGAGGAAGATATCCTCAAATTGGGAACCTGGACTGAATGCTTGCAACAGAGTAGACTCTGCTAACCTAACTAAGGCAGCCATGGTGTGAGACTCAGTAGTGTTCAACAGGGCAATGGGTTAAGTCCATCACCCAAGTAATCTTTGATGGGATTTGAACTCAGAATATAAGGATCTAGAACAAATACTGCAAGGTATGCTGTCTGATGCACTAACATTTCCATCAGTTGACTACTCTAGGCTGGTATTTTGCTTTTTGACTCAGGAAGGATGAAAGACAAAGTTGATCTCAGGTAAAATTTGAATCCAGAACTTAGAATAAATACCACAAGGTATTTTGTCTGATGTTCTAATGACTCTGCCAATTGACAACCAATTGTTAATGTCTTGTAAAGGTCAAACCTAATTGGGTAAACCTATGATCGAAACTGTTCCAGTCATGACCATCCCATTTGTTTGCCTTTTCAATTTTTAAGGACATTGTGTATCCAATACTACATTATCCAACCTCATCTTAGATATCATCCTTTTTAAGATAGCAACATGAAATTTAGCTTCTGTTTTTAGCAAGCACATAGAGGCTACTTTGATGGCTTGAGGTTCAATTTCTCTTTCTGAAGGGGATCAGAAGACAGTATCCTCAATGTGATTTATTTATATAATGATGAAAGAAACCCCAACAGATCACTGACCCGTCCCTAATGGCACTTAGTAATTTATCAAGCCATTATTCTTTTATGTTTTTGAATCAAAGCAGTTTTATTTACTTGTATTTTAATGTAAAGCTATTTATATCAATATTACTGCTTATTTCTAATTGATTTGTTATAAAAATAAAATAAGTAACTCTCTTCTAAACAAAAAACAAGCCATAAAAAATCAATTATCGTTTGACATATGTTTAAACTTCCCAGGGGAATTTTTTCAGCCTATTTACCTCACCTTTTATGTTTTAATTGGCCTATTTTGATTGATTTGACCTATAATTGAAATAGGTACTCTATTCCTGAATACATATATTATTAAGGTAGAAAAATAACAGCATTGTTAGGGGTCAGATAGAATGTTTTGCAGTATTTGTTCCAATTCTCTGACCCCTGGAGTTATATTCTCTGCTGAGGTCAACTTCATCTTTCATGTTTTGGGGTTTAACACAATAAAAATAAATAAATAAATAAAAGTAATACGGGTCTTGATTAATGAATCCACAGAATTAAGGAGTCAGATGAGATGCCTTGGGATATTTGTATCAGTTCTCCCTGCCTTCTGAAGGCACCATCTGGAACGTCACTGTTGCCTGGCTGCAGTGGCTTTGTGTCTTTTCCATGGAAAACATTATCTCTTTTACTTGTTCCTGTCATTTGACTGTGGCCATGCTGGAGCACTGCCTTTAGTCAAGCAAATCAACCCCAGGACTTATTCTTTGTAAGCCTACTACTTATTCTACCGGTCTCTTTTGCTGAACTGCTAAGTTATGGGGACGTAAACACACCAGCATCGGTTGTCAAGCGATGTTGGGGGGACAAACACAGACACACACAGACATATATATATATATATACATGTATGCAATGGGCTTCTTTCAGTTTCCGTCTACCAAATCCACTCACAAGGCTTTGGTTGGCCTGAGGCTATACTAGAAGACACTTGCCCAAGGTGCCGCGCAGTGGGATTGAACCAGGAACCCTGTGGTTGGTAAGCAAGCTTCTTACCACACAGCCACACATTGCTTAACCCTCTGATATCCAGATTATCTGTGAAATGTAATGCTTATTTATTCATATTGTTTTGAATTAATTATGCATTATCTTGTAGTTTCTATGTGTATTACTGTTCAATATAGGTGCAGGTGTGGCTGTGTGGTAACAAGCTTGCTTCCCAAACACATGGTTCGGTTCTGGGTTCAGTCCCTTGGGGAAGCGTTTTCTACTGTAGCCTTGGGCTGACCAAAGCCTTGTGAGTGAATTTGGTAGAAGGAAATTGAAAGAAGCCAGTCAGATATATATATATATATACATGTGTATATCTGTTTGTCCTCAACATCATTGCTTGACAACCGATGTTGGAGTGTTTACATCCCCATAACTTAGCAGTTTGGCAAAAGAGACTGACAGAATAAGTACTAGGCTTACAAAGAATAAGCCCTGAGGTCAACTTTGATTAAAAAAAACCCTGTAAGGTGGTGGCTCCAGCATGGCTGCAGTCAAATGACTGAGACAAATAAAAATAAAATAAAAGAATTTCTGATATGTTTTCTCTCTTAAAAGTTAGCTTAACCCTTTTGCATTTAAACTGGTCATATCCAGCCCAAATATCCAATCTGTTCTATGCTCAATCTGGTCAGATCCAGCCTCTCTATCCTACAATGTCATTGTAAGACGCAGGAGTGGCTGTGTGGTAAGTAGCTTGCTTACCAATCACATGGTTCCAGCTTCAGTCCCACTGCATGGCACCTAGGGCAAGTGTTTTCTACTATAGCCTTGGGCCGACCAATGCCTTGTGAGTGGATTTGGTAGACGGAAACTGAAAGAAGCCCGTCGTATATATATATATATATGTGTGTGTGTGTATGTGTATATGTTTTGTATGTCTTTGTTTGTCCCCCAACATCGCTTGACAACTGATGGTGTGTTTACGTCTCTGTAACTTAGCGGTCCGGCAAAAGAGACTGATAGAATAAGTACTATGCTTCTAAAGAATGAGCCCTGGGGTCAATTTGCTCGACCAAAGGCGGTGTTCCAGCATGGCCACAGTCAAATCACTGAAACAAGTAAAAGAGTAATCACATCACCAAAATCTCAAAGTTGTGAGATAATGCACGATTAATTGAAAACATTGTAAATAAGTAAGCATTACTTTTGACAGAGATATGAATGCTGAAGGATGAATAGATATATTCTGACATAAAACAGTCTACAATAATCAGAAATTGAACTGATCAGAATTTGAGGTTGGAAACACGAAGGATGAACTAATGAGCTGCATAACTTTACGACAATTTAATAATTATCTCCCTTTATATCTATTTTGCTTGATTAAGCCACGCATGAGAAAAATTCCTCTCAGAGAATTAGGACTAGTCACGTGTTTTATAAATGATGATGTATAAACTGCTTTGTTTTTTATATCAATGTAAAAGGAAGAATTTTTTATAAAATGTTTCTTCAATTTTGAGGAATTTTGAGAAGTTAAAGCTGTCATTACCTGTAAAAGGTTATTCAAGTGTACTTCATTTGCAACCATGTGGTTTTGGGTTCAGTCCCACTGCACAGCTCCTTGGATATATGTCTTGTACTAAAATCCAGGCCGATCAATGATTTGATTGAATGTGGTAGATGGAAACTGTGTGCAAGCCCTTCACACACACACACATTCACACAAACTCGTATGTATTTGTGTTTCCTCTTCCCACTACTTGACAACCAGTGTTGGTTTGTTTACATTCTGGTAACTTAGTGGTTCAGCAATGGACACTAATATAATAAATACTAGATTTAAAAAAAAAACAATATATAAGTGCAGGGATCAATTTGTTCAGCTGAACCCATTCAAGCCAGTACCTCAGCATTTCTGCAGTCGAGTGACTGAAATGAAAGATAAAAGATGATGTTAGGCTGAATATGGTGTACCATAGTTCACTATTCAATGTATTAAATACTGGAATACTGTATCAGTATTCTTCAATGGTCTGTTATTGTTCCACTCATATTTAATATAATATCCCGTGTCGGTGGCACGTAAAAAGCACCATCCGAATCGTGGCCGAAGCCAGTGCTGTCCTCGACTGGCTTCCGTGCCGGTGACACATAAAATGCACCAATCTGACTGTGGCCGTTGCCAGCCTCGCCTGGCACCAGTGCAGGTGGCACGTAAAAAACACCCACTACATTCACGGAGTGGTTGGCGTTAGGAAGGGCATCCATCTGTAGAAACATTGCCAGATAAGACCGGAGCCTGGTGCAGCCTTCTGGCTTCCCAGATCCCCGGTCAAACCGTCCAACCCATGCTAGCATGGAGAACGGACGTTAAACGATGATGATGATGATGATCCTTACATGGTTTAATGTGAACATCGTCTTGTATTCATTAGAATGAATTCTCCTTAGATATGTTAAACTGAACCTGTACTTTGTCATTGACACGGGCTCCTTTTATATGTCACTGACACGGGCTCCTTTTATATGTCACTGACAGGAGCTCCTTTTGTGTGTCACTAACATGGAACCCTTTTCTGTGTCACTAACACCGGACCCTTTTCTGTGTCACTAACATGGAACCCTTTTCTGTGTCACTAACACGGGACTCTTTTCTGTGTCACTGACACGGGACCCTTTTCTGTGTCACTGACACGGGACCCTTTTCTGTGTCACTGACACGGGCTCCTTTTCCATGTCACTGACACCGGACCCTTTTCCGTATCACTGGCATAAGCGCCTTTTCCGTGTCACTGGCACGAGTGCCTTTTACATGTCACCAGCACTGACCACAACCATGATTTCACTTAGCTTGACCCATCTTCTCAAGCATAGCAAATCGCTTGAGAAGACCCCTCATACTAAGTGAAATCATGGTCATGGCCAGTGCTGGTGACACATACGTTAGGTGGTGTTTGTCTTCCATATTTTATTGTACTTAGTAGTTTTCTTTTCTTTTCTCTTGCTGAACTTGATGATATTTCTCTCTCCTACGACATTCAAAGGGGTAGTAATTGGTCATGCTGTACTGTAATGGGTGGTTTTCATATCAAAGAATCCATTGTGCTAAGTGATATTCCTCTGAATTTATCATTTTCAAAGACAGCTGGTATGATTTCTGTAAAGCCGGATGTATCAGAAACTTTTCCCTCCATATCACACCAATGGTCTCTCATTCTTGAAAATTTCATCAAAAGGAATGCTGCTGTTGTTGTACTTTACATCAATGAAGACTTTGATCATGGAGGTCATGGTAGGAGTGGGTGAGGTAGATTCAGTCAGACAGCAACTATATTTCCTCTGCTCTGAACTTTGAGGATGCTCATTTCCAGTACAATGTTGTGGACAAATGATTGCCACTCCCCCCTCTCTCTCTCCCCCCCTCTCTCCCTATCTGTGTGTGTGTGTGTGTGAGAGAGAGAGAGAGAGAGAGACAGAGAGATTCTCTGGACTGAATGGGAGTCATGGATCTCTATTTTCAGCACAGTAGATAGCAATTTAAAGTGAAGAAGTTTGCAATGCTTGAGCTTGCTAATCCTATTAAAATAGTCTTGGAATAAAGTCCCAATTAAAATCATATGAAGTTCAATATTTCTTCTTACTTTTACAATGTTGGCACAGGAAGTTAACCAAAATGAAAGGATAGCAGATTACTTGCTCTTGGTGTTGTTATTCTCCAATATTCTGAGTTCGGTGCCTGTTGGCTGATTTTTATTTTCATCTCTCTAAAGTAAAATAATAAATGCACCCTTTTAAAGCCTAGCCAGGCTCATGGGCCCAGTTTCCCGGTTTCAATGGCGTATGTGTTCTCTAGCTGGACGAGATGCCAGTCCATCACAGCGTTATTCACTTTTGCCAGTTGAGTGGACTGGAGCAACGTGAAATGAAGTGTCTTGTTCAAGAACACAACACGTCGCCTGGTCCAGGAATCGAAACCACAATCTTACGATCATGATGCTGACACCCTAACCACTAAGCCACGCGCCTCCACTCTAAAGTAAAATAGCTATCAGTTATATATCATGTTAAATCCATATGAGTGTACTTGTTTTACAATAATAAGTTTTATGCCCAGAGAAATCCTGGCAAACTGGCAGAGTGGTTAGCACGCCGGGTGAAATGCGTAGCCGTATTTCGTCTGTTGTTATGTTCCGAGTTCAAATTCCACCGAGGTCGACTTTGCCTTTCATCCTCTCTGGGTTGATAAATTAAGTACCAGATATGCACTGGGGTCGATATAATCGACTTAATCCCTTTGTTTGTCCCCTCTGTGTTTAGCCCCTTGTGGGTAGTAAAGAAATAGGTATTTTGTCTGCCGTTACGTTCCGAGTTCAAATTCCGCCGAGGTTGACTTTGCCTTTCATCCTCTCTGGGTCGATAAATTAAGTACCAGATACGCACTGGGGTCGATATAATCGACTTAATCCCTTTGTTTGTCCCCTCTGTGTTTAGCCCCTTGTGGGTAGTAAAGAAATATATATATTTATAAACCAGCAGATATGCAAGAGACCCCCCCATCCTACAGATTGGATATTTTACTCTGAGTTCAATATTAATTTTTATTCCCTTCATTGTGTGTAAGTTACTTGAACCGGATGTTGCTTGATATTCTACCCTTAATGATAGTCTATGAATCTCGACACACCTAATTGTCATTGCTTTGGATGAGCAGTGTGGAGCTTGACATCACTGAACCAGTCTTGTTCACTTGTTTTCTTTGGAATATGATCATGCCTCCCCTCTTTTTTTTGTTTTTTTTTGTGAAGTCTTCTGTAGCATTTTAGGGGATAACTGGTTAAACAATTAACTTTAAACTTAGTGTAGATGAGATTTTTTTGCGAGATCTTGATGCCTGGCAAAGTGGGTGGAACAAGGAAACCAGTTTGAAAAGAGACATTCCATTATCAGCCATTCATCTCGTTTCTTTACAGTTCTCTGGTTTTATCTGCTGCTGCCTCATTTCCATATCCTTTCTTTCTCATTCTTAACCATATAGGCATACTTCTCATTCATTTCTTCATCACTATACACACACACACACATATTCATTGCCACATGCATCTGTTTCAATACCGTGTTTAATCAGTCATCCTCTTCATTTCAAACTATTTACATCTTCATTGAGTTGTAAGCATTTTGCTTTTGAGACTTCTGGAACGGTCTCATACTTCCTGTTTCTCAATTCCCTTTTAGCTTTTCTCTTTTCTTCAGATATTTTCTCAAGCTAGATAACATCAGATATGAATGAAGATTTTCATCCCCCTATTCCTTAACCCCATAAACTCCCAACAAAATCTCACACACGAAAAAGATTCATGTGAATTTATGAAAACTGGGTTAAGCTTTTATGAGTTGTAGGGCTCATGACAAAAAAAAAAAAAATTACCGAGGAGGACCCATTTTTCTTTTAGTAGCGTTGCCAGTCAATTCAGTAGTTACCTATAGTCTTTTGTGGAAATTTATGCTTATTTGTAATATTTTGAATGGTATTAACCCTTTAGCATTTAAACCAACCGTATATGGCCCAAATATTCTACCTGTCTTATATTCAAACTAGTCAGATCCAGCCTCTCACACCTACCCTACAATGTCATTGTAAAAGTAAATCATCACATCATTGAAATCTTGAAGCTACAAGATAATGCATGTTTAATTCAAAACAATGTCAATAAATAAGCATTACATCTGACAGAGAAGTCTGAATGATTAAGGGTTAGACTTAGTCACATGAAGTTCTGTACAAAACCTTCTTGGTACAAAGATTTGTTTTTGGTTACTTGCTATAATTTTTTTTTTCTTTTACTAGATTCACTTATTGAACTGAGGCCATGGTGTGGCAGCACATCCATATTTTATTGATCTATGCTTGTTGATTGGCTAAGTTACCATATGTTATGTCCTTTTTAGAGCATTGCCTTCTTTTGCATACTAAAATATCTCTGATTTATATTTGTACACAAAAAACACACAGCATGAGTTTTCACATAGTTTTCATTTACTAAATTTTACTTGCAAGGCTTACGTATTTTTCCAGCATAAATTGAATCATTTGTATTAACTTTCTGGTGGAATATATATATATATAATGTAACCACATGTGAACTGTTGGCAATTTTTTTTTCTCCATTTTCCTTTTCTCTTGGACTTTCCTCTGTGTTCTGTTTCTGAAGAAGAGCTTTGCTTGAAACGTAAAACACCCATTCTTTCCTTCTCTGAGCGTCTTATTAATACTTTGCACATACCATGTTCTCATGGTGTTTTTTTCTTGTTGTCTTTTTTTTTATTAACTATATATATTATATATATATATATATACATATTTGGCGTTAGGAAGGGCATCCAGCTGTAGAAACATTGCCAGATTAGACTGGAGCCTGGTGCAGCCTTCTGGCTCCCAGAACCCCGGTCGAACCGTCCAACCCATGCTAGCATGGAGAACGGACGTTAAACGATGATGATGATGATGATGACATATACATATATGTATATATAGGCGTAGGAGTGACTGTGTAGTAAGTAGATTGCTTACAAACTACATGGTTCTGGGTTCAGTCCCACTGCGTGGCACCCTAGGCAAGTGTGTTCTACTATAGCCTCGGGCTGACCAAAGCCTTGTGAGTGGATTTGGTAGACGGAAACTGAAATAAGCCCATCGTATATATGTATGTATATATGTGTGTGTATACGTTTGTGTGTCTGTGTTTGTCCCCCAACATCGCTTGACAACCGATGCTGGTGTGTTTATGTCCCTGTAACTTAGTGGTTCGGCAAAAGAGACCGATGGAATAAGTACTAG
Source organism: Octopus sinensis (assembly GCF_006345805.1). Taxonomy (NCBI): domain Eukaryota; kingdom Metazoa; phylum Mollusca; class Cephalopoda; order Octopoda; family Octopodidae; genus Octopus; species Octopus sinensis. Next base: position 3,080,558 of record NC_042998.1, on the reverse strand, counting down.
GCTTACAAAGAATAAGTCCTGGGGTCGATTTGCTCGACTAATGGCAGTGCTCCATCATGGCCACAGTCAAATGACTGAAACAAGTAAAAGAGTAAAAGAGTATATAGATATAGGTAAATGAATTTAAATTATCAGTTAAACAAATGGAGTGTGGATGTTCATGAATTGCATAGGAATATGCAAATATTTGCATGATCTTTCCAATGCTATCATCTGACAATCTCCGTGGCGCCCAGGTTCTTAATTTAAACACTTGACCAAATATTTACAATATTTATGAATGTATTAGATGTCAGCTGATTCAAGTTTTGAAGCTAATTTTCTCTCCCTAGAGAATTGAGATGTGCTGCTCCTCTCAACACTTGTCATTATCTCTAAACGTTGGCACCATTTTTATTGAATTTGACCCAACCTCAGTAACATTCTTTTCCTTTTTCTTTTTTTTTCCAAAGTATTCTTTAAAGTATGTCAATCATATGAGTGCAAGACAGGTCAGATATATCCCCCACCACCAAAAACAAATTGCCCAGTGCATTGACTCATGTCAATGTAAAGTGTGTAAAAGATAGGATAGATTTCCTCTTCATTGTAATCCGAGAAAAATTTAGGCTTAAACAAAGGGAAAGTACATTTAAACATTTTTGTGACACATACTTTTACCTCTGGGAACAACCTGATAGTTGCTTTTTTAAATTATTTTTTGTGTGTGTTATTTATAGATTTCTTGTTGAATTTATTCATAGTAATTGTTTTTAGGTTCCTGGCCTAAAATATTTGTCATTTGGGCATATATTTTATTTCAGGTATTCTCTATGATGTACATACTCGGCATTCTTGTTTTGTACAATTTAACAATGATAGCTATGCTACGGCGTAACACCTGTTACCTGGACTTTCCAAAAAGAACTGAGCTTACCTATTTTCATTAATATAAAATGCAACATGCAATTATTCTTGTCTTAGTAAATTAAAATTTATCAAGACATAGAGTGTTTCTGTTTAAGTTGCCAGATGGATATCTGTTTTATCTTCTAGAATTTGTACCAAATAATTAGAAGTTTTCCTTTCATAACACTCACTGCTATAATAACCAGTTCAAAATAATTCTTTTACTTTCTGCAAGTTAGCTGTCATGAAATGTAATTTTGTTACTTTGTTGCTTACAAACTTGTTGGAATAATAATATCCTTTGCTTGGCATATTTCTACACTTATCAATAATAACTCTTATGTTGTCTCTGAAAGATGTTTACTGCTGATGGAAAATATATCGGCTCTAGGAAAGCTAGGAGCCATCTCTAACTGAATATTATTATCTAATAGCTATTAGTTGGTTTCAAATTCTCCTTCAAATGGAGGATTTTTCTCTCAACTCTATTCATATACAGCATATTTGTTTAGTCATTTCTATGTTTGGTATGTATTGCTATTTCCATCCTAACTTTCTATCTACTCTTTGAAGACGACTAACTCAATTGTTATAACCACTTTCACCTTCTCCATGGTCACTGAATAATGGTTTAAATTTTAGTATTAACTGACCCTTTCTTCATTTCTTTCTTTCTAACCATTTCAGCTAAAATGCTACATTGTTCTCCATTCCTCTTTACTTATATTTTCCCTTTCCCATGCTTCCCTTCTATCCATCTATCCAACCTCCTTCCTTCCTTCTCTCTTCCTCTCTTCCACCCTCTCTTACCTTCCACTCTCACCTTCCCTCCACACCAGTGTCAACAATTGGTAAAACAGTGACTAATAACATTTCAGCTTGTCAAAATAGGTAGAATAGCAAATCAATTTTTAACATACACCAACTGCATGAACAAAAGTGACACCTGTTGCATTAATTAATAATTTAAAAAAATGCACATGAATTTTTCACTAGATTCAATAACGAGTACTCTGACTGCTGAAAGAACGGAACTCCCTGTCTGTTGTATAAACATGCTTATACTAAGTACTCCATAGACACATGTACTCTTGACATAGACTGATTGAATGTGATACAGCATATGATGAGGCTGGCTCTTTGAATTATAGGTGCAGTTCATCAGTGTACTTATCGTAATGGCCCAGTGGTTAGGGCAGCGGACTCGCGGTCGGAGGATCGTGGTTTCAATTCCCAAACCAGGCGTTGCGTGTGTTTATTGAACGAAAACACCCAAAAGCTCCACGAGGCTCTGGCAGGGGCTGGTGGCGACCCCTGTTGTACTCTACCGCCACATCTTTCTCTCACTCTCTCTTCCTGTTTCTTGAGTAATGCTGACACCAGGCCCATGAACCTGGTTAGGCTTGAAAAGGGTGAAAAAAAAAAATTATCATCATCATAATCTAACATCCATTCTCCATGCTGACAAGGGTGGAATAGTTTGGCAGGAGTTGGCCAACTGGAGTGCTGCCCAGGTTCCATTTGTCTGTTTTGGCATAATTTCTATGGCTGGATGCTCTTCCTAGCACCAACCACTTTACAAAATGTACCAGGTGCTTTTTACATGGCACCAGCACACGTGCTTTATGTGGCACTAGCACTTTTACATGACACTGGCACGTTATGTGGCATTTAGTTTCATTCACAAGACTTGGATTGTCCAAATGCTATTATAAAAGACTCGTGTTCAGAGTACCACATTGTGGCATCAAACCCATTACTACAAGATATGCACTTTCGTCTGGAACAGACAGAGGCAACCATTTTCAAGAAATAGGCTGCATGAGTCTTGGTTCATCATCAGGTGGGCTACTAAAAAAAAAAAAAAAAAATGAAGGTAATTTTTTGTTATACATGCCTTGCAGAAAGTCCTGTGGACTGCATGTGGCCCACAGGCTGAATTTGACTGACCTACTGGGATTTTGATTTCTTCCACTCATTAGATACCAGAAAAGCAAGAGAAAAATCTCAAAAGGGTTAAGGCTTGGAAAAATATCAAAAAGTATGGCTGTGTGGTAAGAAGTTTGATTCCCAACTGCAGAGTTTTGGGTTCAATCTCACTGCACAGCTCTTAGGCAAGTGTTTTCTACTGTAGCCTTAGGTCAAACAAAGCCTTGTGAGCGGATTTGATAGATGAAAACTGAAAGAAGCCCATCATCAGCATGACCACAGCCTTAGGGCTGAAACATGTAAAAGAATACCCCCCACACACACACAACTTGTGTGTGTGTTGTCATCAGCTGTTTGTTGTAGGTTGATGTTGACTGTTCTTGTTCAGTAATTATCTCTGGTCAGCTTGCATATGGGTTACCATGGCCTGCTTTTGATCTGCTGCAGCAGTGACATCTACTGCAAGTGAAGCTGCTTGATGCAACAGAGAAGTGATGCCTCTCATGTGCTCTCATGTGCTCTTTATCAACCCCAAAAAGGATGAGAAACAAAGTTGACCCTGGCGGCATTTGGACTCAAGTTGTGAACTCAGAAGAAATTCTGCCAAGCATTTCACCTGGTGTACCAAGGATTCTGCCAGATTGCAGCCTTCGTAACTAACTGGCGCTCCATCGGTTATGATGACGAGGTTTCCATTTGATCCTCTCAACAGAACAGCCTGCTCGTGAAATTAAAGTACAAATGGCTGAGTACTCCACAAACACATGTAACCCTAAATATAGTTCTCAGGGAGATTCAGCTTGACACAGAGTGTGACAAGGCTGGTCCTTTGAAACACAGGTGCAACTCATTTTTGCCAGCTGAGTGGAGTGGAAAAATGTGAAATAAAGTGTCTTGCTCAAGGTCACAGCATGCTGCTAGGAATTGAACTCATGACCTTATGATCATGAGCCAAACACCCTAACCACTAAGCCACTTGCCTTCATGCATCCTTAATAATAAGAAAAATAATGGTTTCAAATTTTGGCACAAGGCCAGCAATTTTGGGGAGGGGATAAGTTGATGACATCAACCCCAGTGTTTAACTGGTTCTTATTTTATCAACCTCAAAAGGATAAAAGGTAACATTGACCTTGGTGACATTTGAACTTAAGATGTAAGGTCAGAAGAAATGCTGCTAAGCATTATATTTCTGGCCAGTTCTACCAATACACCTGGATGATATATCGATATTAATACACCTGGATGATATATCGATATTAATGTACAGGAACACATTAGCTTTGAAGTAGATTATTCCAGTGTTACCTCAGCAGTTGAGTTGTCCTGCAGTAAACTGCAAACACAAAATCTGGCCCTATTTACCTGGCTGGAGAAAAGACAACAGGTATTCTGGGCAAGTTATCCATAACTACGGTAGACAGGCTAGTCATCTATCCAGAGTGTAGTTGGGTCTTTAAACCATCTAATGCTGCAGAATCAGTTTTGGGAATCTTTGGAGTTCTTGAAAAGTCTGTGTTGGTCGTAATTCCTGGTTTTCTTGTTATTTAAGTGAAGAATTTCATTTAGAACTGCTTTGTATTTTTTCTTTGGTTTTGTTTGAGAAGTTAAAAGGAAAAGTGAGAGATAAAAAACAAAGCAAAAAACCTGTAGTTTTTTTCAGACTTGAATGTCGTTCAAAGTGGGAAGTCGTCATAAATGTTATTCCCAGTGACACAACACAATATTGCCCCGTTTTCACCTTTTGATCTGTTCACCTGGCTTATCTAATGTTTGCATCAAAATAATTTAGTTCATTAGATCTGTGTGATAGAGAGTTAAAGAAAAAATATACAGATGTGATTAGAGAAAGATTAGAAATAGCTGAAAAAAAGAAACATGTGAGGCTTTTCTGGCTGTAAAGAAAATTTTGCCAGGCGCAGGAGTGGCTGTGTGGTAAGTAGCTTGCTTACCAACCACATGGTTCCGGGTTCAGTCCCACTGCATGGCACCATGGGCAAGTGTCTTCTACTATAACCTCTGGCCAACCAAAGCCTTGTGAGTGGATTTGGTAGAAGGAAACTGAAAGAAGCCCGTCATATATATATATGTATATATATATATGTGTGTGTCCCTCCGGCATCGCTTGACAACCGATGCTGGTGTGTTTACATCCCCGATACTTAGCGGTTCGGCAAAAGAGACTGATAGAGTAAGTGCTAGTGTTACAAAGAATAAGTCCTGGGGTCGATTTGCTCAATTAAAGGCGGTGCTCCAGCATGGCTGCAGTCAAAAGGACTGAAACAGGTAAAAGAGTAAAAGAGCAAGTACATACTTTTGGACTTCTAAATAAGTTATTAACATTTCAGCTGAGAAATGTGATAAGAACAACAAATCCATTTGTTGGAGATGGTCTTACTTTGTATCATAAAAGCATAAGTTAAAATGATCCCTTTTTTATTTATTTATTTTTTTTTTTTTTTACTTTTCTCAGCTTTGGCCCTTTGAAAAACATTTACTTTTAAATTATTCATTAAATGTAAGTTACACTGTCTATAGATAGAAAGAAGGGATTCCTTAACAATGAATGCTACTTTATCCTATACTTGTCCAGGTGTGTTCATGCTATGGAAAAATAAAGGATTTGGGATGAATGCCTACTTTACATTTATATTTTCAATTAGATTACTTGTGATATTTCGGGATGGTCATTTCTTTTTTTCTCCCAAATTAACCACATGCACTCTATATTCCTTCTTCACTTCAGCTTTTATTATTGTTCTTATTTTAGTGTCCTTTGTCTGGAAATCTTTTGTCACACTCCTGTCCTTGTTTACTCCATCCTCTGGACTAAACAGAACAGGAAGAGACACATAGGATGGAGAGTTGCCTAAGAGGTCACAAGATGTGTGATGAAAGATTGCAAAGGACACTAAAATGAGAATAATTAACAAAGCTGAAGTGAGGATGATTAATTAGCAAACCCCCACCAAAAACAAAACAAAACAAGAAAAGAAAAAAAAAAAACAATCATCACATCACATCACTCTCTTTTTTTCTGTGTGTGTATGTAATATATATATATATATATATATATATATATGCATGCAAATTGGCAGAGTTGTTTGGGTATTGGATAAGATGCCTGATTTCAGCTCTTTGTAGCCTGAGTTCAAATCACGCTGTTTAGCTTTGCTTTTCATTCTCTTTGGGTCAATAAATAAAACATTAGTTGCTGTCTCCCCCCCTTTCTTCTCTCTGGACGAAGTTGGCTATTGTGGGATCTGGAAAGGAATGAGCTTTGCTAGGATTACATGTGCTAGACACTGTATAACACATTCATCATTCTCTTATGTGATAGGTTCTGTGGATGCTGTACCTTCAGAAACTGGGAGGTCCATAGGGTCATTAATTTAATATTGATGGGAGTGAAGACCCATGTCTTTGGTGCAGCAGCAAGGCTTGGAATCATGTAGATAATGATAATCGTGATATAATATATATGTATGTATGTGCGTGAAGATGCATGCCTCAGTGGTTAGAGTGTTGGCCTTACAATTGTGGGGTTATGAGTTCAATTCTTGGACTGGGCTGTGTGTTGTGTTCATGAGCAAGACACTTTATTTTCACATTGCCCCAGTCCACTCAGCTGTAGAAATGAGTTGCGATGTCACTGGTGCCAAGCTGCATTGGCCTTTGCCTTTCCCTTAGACAACAACGGTGGCGTGGAGAGGAGAGACTGGTATGCACAGGTGACTGCTGGTCTTCCATAAACAACCTAGCCAGGATTTGTTCCTCAGAGGGGAACTTTCAAAGTGCAATCCCATGGTCATGTCATTCGTGACCGAAGGATGTCATTTACTTTTATATATATATGTGTGGAGGCGCAATGGCCCAGTGGTTAAGGGCAGCGGACTCGCGGTCGTAGGATCGCAGTTTCGATTCCTAGACCAGGCGTTGTGTGTGTTTATTGAGCGAAAACACCTAAAAGCTCCACGAGGCTCCAGCAGGGGGTGGTGGCGAACCCTGCTGTACTCTTTCTCCACAACTTTCTCTCACTCTTTCTTCTGTTGGCCTGCTCGCTTAGCCAGCAGGGTGGCGTCATTTGAAGGCTAAAACAATGCGAAGCGCATTGTGACCAGCGATGTGTAGCAACATCTGATAGCCTGGTCAGTCACGGTGATATATATATATATACATAATTTCAAAATTGTGTTGTCTTTTTTATTTATCTATTTATTATAGCTATATTTCAAACAAACAAATATCTATTCTGTTTTTAAATCAAGAGGCCATGTACTAGTTATTATAATAACCAGGCTGGCAAATTCTGTTGTGTTAGCATTTAATGATATTATCACATGTTACTATCTTCTTTTTTTTTTTTATGTATGTATATATTTTTTTAATGAAGTTCATGTGACCATAATATAAACGAACAAGTAATTGCTTGAACATTTATTTCAAGCCCCAAGAATATATCCATTGTGAATATAAAAGAAAGAGAGAAAGAAGGAAGTTTTCAAAGATGAAAAGAATTCTATATTCATTTGTACTGACATTTGATATAAAAGAAAAAGATTATAAAAAAAAAACAGTTCAAATACATGACTTTGTTATTTGGTTTTCAAAAGCTGTTTAATCCAGCAATATTAAAAAATGTTTCTAATGCTAATATGTACGACTATTTATAAATTAGTTTAATGGTGATTAATGGTGAGCTTAATAGTAATCTTGACGTTTTTAAATATAGCCTTTGCCCCGTTATGGGCACGACCAGGTGATTAAAAAATGAGTTGGAGAGAAATGTTTTTTTATCATCATATCGTTTTAGTTAATGGTACAAATAGGTTCAATGTTTATATTTACATTCTTTCTTAGTATCTGTGATTTATAACCCATCATTGAATGCTTTCAAGCGTCCCTCTTCATGTGTTTCTGTGTGTCATCATCATCATCATCATCATCATCGTCTAACGTCCGTTTTCCATGCTAGCATGGGTTGGACGGTTCGACTGGGGATCTGGGAAGCCAGAAGGCTGCACCAGGCTCCGGTCTTATCTGGCAGTGTTTCTACAGCTGGATGCCCTTCCTAACGCCAACCACTCCGTGAGTGTAGTGGGTGCTTTTTACGTGCCACCTGCACAGGTGCCAGGCAAGGCTGGCAACGGCCACGTCGGATTGGTGCAATTTACTTGCAATGTGTGCAATTGGTGCAATGTGTGTGTGTGTGTAAACATATATGTAAAATCAAAATCAAAATCAAATTCGATGACTGGCGTCCGTGCTAGCGGAGTACAAAGAGCACCATACGAGTGTGATCATTGACAGAGAAGCTAACCGGCTTCTGTGCCAGTGGCACTTAAAAGGCACCATTCGAGTGTGATTGTTACCAGCGTCGCACTACTGGCACTCGAGCCCCATGCTAGTAGGGTATTAAGAGCACCATCCGAGCGTGATCGTTGCCAGAGTGACTATCTGGCCTCTGTGCCGGTGGCACGTAAAAGACACCATTCGAGCGTGATCGTTACCAGCATTGCCTTACTGGCACCCGTGCCATGGCATGTGTAAAAGAATCAAGCGAGGTCATTGCCAGTACCGCCTGACTGGCCCCGTGCTGGTGGCACATAGAAAGCACCCACTACACTCACGGAGTGGTTGGTGTTAGGAAGGGCATCCAGCTGTAGAAACTCTGTCAGATCAAGATTGAAGCCTGGTGCAGCCATCTGGTTCGCCAGCCCTCAGTCAAATCGTCCAACCCATGCTAGCATGGAAGGCGGATGTTAAACGAGGAGGATGATGTATGGGGCTCTTTAGCCATGGTGGGGCCAACCCATCTAGGAGAAGGAAAACTCTGATTAAAAAAATCAGGTTTGTGGTTGCTGACAGTCTCTTTAGCATCTACTTACTCATCGGGCAGTCTGGGCTCTGTAGCTTTTGAGCAACTAGACTAGTAGAAGGTCACTCTGATCTCAAATTTGCGATCAATTTAGCATCTGATATATACGAAATATTTTTGCATTTTGCTGATTACATATTTAGTATCAAGACATTGAATTAGCATAATTTGTTTTAAATGTTCGTTTTTTTTTAATGTATGCAATTAACATATTTATGAACAGGTACAAACATACAAAAACAGACAATGATATATCAATAGCAAAGGATAGTGACCTCATCTATCATGGCTCATAATTTTAATGGACATGTCAGGTGACACGAAGATGGTTCTTTCAGTGTACATGGAAACTATTGATACAATATGATAGATGGAAGGTGGGGATAAAGGCTCTTGTAGTTCTATGATGGAAATGCCTTAACCATTTGCAACATTAACCTCAAAAAAATTGGCCAACCACCTGATCATCTACAAATTAAGTGAATATGATAGCCAAATAGACTTCTTACTCTACAGGGACAGAAGAAGCTACTAGTTAGGAATGTTAAATGTTTCTCTGATGACTAATATATATCTCAACATAGACTAGTCATCAACAACCTGGACTCCAGGCAGCAAGACAGTCTTGTGAGATTTACAGAAGCTGAAAGGGTCCTCAATCAGATGTGTGTTCAAAGAAATAGAAGTTGATATGTATGACAAGAAGTGGGAAGAGAGAGAGAGTGAGTGAGTGATTGATTGATAATGTTGAGGTAAACTGATGGGGTTTCTATGAGTGAGTCTGCTGCCAGCCACATACTGGATCTTTGGATGGAGTAAGGTACTAGCCAGATGGATTGATGGCATGGTGATGGAATGATATAGAAAAAAAGGACCATAAAAATTAAAAGTCATGTCTGGAAAGATTGGGAGAAACTTGGGTGCAATCTTAGAAGGTTGAACGTCACAAAGGAGAATACAAGGGACCACAAAAAGGGGCAAGATGTTGCACTGGAGATGACTCATTTATTCTATCAAGCATTGGAAAATGAACTTAAAATGATGATGATGATCATTATGGGGATGATGACATACCTTGAGTCTTAAGATTGACTTTTATTGCTATGCAGTGAATCATGTAGGTGTGTATAAAAACTGTATTGAGGTTATCAGCTGCTATATTATTGTACATTGTTTGCCAAGCTTAGTGATCTGTGAAACAATTAGCATGATATAATTGCCCCTACAAATTATTCTGCTTCCATTACCATAAGTGAATTGAATAACTGAATATTCATGACAAAATAAGACTACTGAATAATAATAATGGTTTCGAATTTTAGCACAAGGTCAGCAACTTTAGGGAAGGAGGAAAATCCATTACATCCACCCCAATACTTTACCAGTACTTTATTTTACCTCCCTGGAATTTGAACTCAGAACAAAGAGTCAGAAAAACTGCTGCTTTACATTTTGTCTGACATTCGAATGATTCTGGTAGCTTTTCAAACCAGTGAATAATATTGGTTTAGTGAAGCTCAGTGGTTAGAGTGTCAAACTTACGATCGTGAGGTTGTGAGTTTGAATCCCGGACCGGGCTGTGTGTTGTGTTCTTGAGCAAGACACTTTATTTCACGTTGCTCCTGTTCACTCAGCTGCAACGTCACAGGTGCCAAGCTGTATCGGCCCCTTTGCCTTTCCCATGGATAACACTGGTGGCGTTGAGAGGGGAGGCCGGTATGCATGGCCGACTGCTGGTCTTCCATAAAACAACCTTGCCCGGACTTGTGCCTGGGAGAGTAACTTTCTAGGTGCAATCCCATGGTTAGTCATGATTGAAGATGGTCTCAGCAGCAAAATCAGCTCAGTCAAACTGTACAACTTCAGTTGATTTTGTTAATATATCAGACATTTAGTATTGATGATCTCGCTACAGTCGCACTTGTTTTGTTATTCAAATAGGTTTAGTAGTACTTGGAATATTAAAAATATTTTGGTTAAAACTTAGAATAGTTTAAAGAAGCTTCTGAATAAATGTGATCTGTTGTTAATTGTTTAAGCAAAGAAGGTGACAGGGGATTAGAAGCATGAGCTTACTTGGTGGGAGGTTTTGGTATTATGAGTGGGTGATTAAAATGCGTTCTAAAAAGTAGCTTCATAAAGAAATGTTTTGGGGTTGGTGTAGGAAAAAGAAAAAGAAGCAACAAAAGATAGCTCAGTAGGATTTAGTTAAGACATTTAAAGTAAAAGAAAGCAATAGACAAGAAGCCATTTTACAAACCAGCTTGATCCACCTCGGAAAGGTAGTGGTGTTTATGAAAAGATATTTGTGATAAAAACTTAAGTTTTTTCTATATGTATTGTGAATCAACAAAAATATTTACAACTTGGTCTTTATTTTCTCTTAAACGTGTTGTTAGTTTTTAGTATTTCTTACTTGAGATCTGAATATTTAATTTGAAGAATTTATTTTATGAAAAGGAATATTTGAAAAGAATTTTCAAAATATTTTATAAATTTTTAAATTATCCTATTGTTAGCCATTACTAATTCAAATATTTTCTTGAATTCAGATCTCTGTGAGAAGAGAAATATTTTACTAAAGGAAAATTGGAGTTCATTTCTCAACTATCAAATGACCAGATAACATTTGGTCTTGCCTCTCTCTGTGGTTGATGATGGACAAAAAAGGTAAATTTTTAAATATTCTCATTTTCAGTATTAAGAACCAAGTAACTAAAAGAAAAAGAATTTCAGATTTTTATGAATTAAAATGTAAATATTTTATTTCTTGTATTTAAGTATAATTTAAAATTTCTAAATCCAAACCACCTAATTTTTATTGTGTTCTTTAAAATTGCAAGATGCTGATAGAATAGTTTGTTTCTAATACAATAATTATATCAAGTTTTTCTTAAGAATTATTCTTTAAAATATATTTTGTCCCGTTGCATTCATTATGAAGCTGTTATTTTTTATTCTGAAATTCTAGGACAAGCTGTCATTGGATTTTCTTATTTTAACTGTTTTAATGGTTAAATCAGACTGTTTGCATATACTATTCTTGTCTAATATAATTTCTGAACTTTTTTCTTAAAAAACAAACTAAAAAAAAAAAAAAAAAAAAAAAAGACCATTTTCTCATTAAGTACTAAAAGAAAATATATATTAGAATACCAAAACACTGGTTTTAATTAAAAAAAAAAAATCACATTACATCTCCTATAAAGGAAAAGTTTCCTACCTCGTAAATGTATTTATAGCCATATAAATGACATAGAGTTTGATTTTCTGTTTAATCTCAGAATTGAAGCTTTTTCATAAAAGTAGATGGACCCATTCAAAAATTTCACCTGCAGATCGGCTTATAACAGGATATTTTAATATATATATATGTTGCTAACAGTTGTTTTTATAGAATTATGACTTTCGCAAAAAACTTTAACTGTAAGTAGAGTAACCTTCTTAGACTTTAGTCCAAGACAATGAGATTTTATCCGAATACATACAAAGGATGTTACCAAAACAATTTTTCTTGCTTATTACATAAGCTCTGTTTTAAGTTGATTACGTTTCTAAATGTATTTTTTGATAAATAAATACTGTTCACTGACCTTTTGAAAGTGAACTATTGCAAACATATGTTAGCACAATAAAAAAAAAAGAATGCAAAGCTTATATCATTACTGGAGTTATATTCACAAGTCGTACAATATTCAGTTGGTCGTTAATCTTGATTCAACTTGAACTAAAATTACTTATTGCTAAATAAGTAAATCATTGCAGTTTGAGACAGAAGTTTAGATAAATTTGTATTTTGTTTTTAGATTAATATTAGAAAGATTTAATTTTCTATCTGTGTGCCTTTATGTGTGTTGCTGAATTACCGTGTCTCCATGGCATGAAACTATTGGTAGCTCTTATTTTGTTTTGTACATTAAATAATGTCTTTCTCAGTGGATGGAGTTCCTTTATTTGTTGATCCTACCTATAACAGAACAGTAAACAGTTTATATATATATATATATATATATATATATATATAATGTATAATGTATATGAAAGTGCATGACCTGTATGAGCTGATGCTCATACGGTCAAAGGTTTGATTCGTGGACCAGATGGTGTATAGAGTCCTTGAGCAAAGCACTTCATTTCCCATTCTACTCAGCTGAAATGAGTACCAGCTGAGTATTCACGCAGCCCTCTCTCCCTTCACCTCACACATTCAGTGACAGACCAAATGTGTGTCTACCCATGACAGCATGGCTACCTAAAACTATTATCAAAAAGTGTGGTATGTCCTACCAAATATTAAACTTGTATGATTAATACTATTCAGAGAATGAAGAAGAATTGGAGATCCTAGAGAAGTGGTTACACATGCAGCAAGATCAGGGTAAACGAGAGACTCTATAGCAGTAAAAGCATCAGCAAAGAATTAATAATCTCATTTATTACCTAATAAAACTGAATATTTTTATCATCATTTTAGTTGTGCTAAGACAAATAAAGGGAGAAATATATTGAAACACTAAACCATTATTCATAATCCAGTAATAACTAATATGAAATGACAATACACTATCGTCTTTTGATGGCGTGGATACACCTATCATCATCATCATCATCATCATTTAGTGTCTGCTTTCCATGCTGGCATCGGTTACACGGTTTGACTGGAACTGGTAAGTCGGAGAGCTGCACCAAGTTCAAGTCTGGTTTGCCATGGTTTCAATGGCTGGTTGCTCTTCCTAATGTCAACCACTCCAAGAGTGTAATGGGTGCTTTTTAACGTGCCACTAACATGGTTGCTTTTATGTGCCACCAGCATGAATGTCAGTTATGTGACACTGGCATCAGCCATGAATGCGTTTCACTTGGCTTGGCGAGTCTTCTCTGTGGATAATAAATCTTTGTTAACTATGTGGCTTTTTGGGTTCAGTCTCACTGCACGGAAATTTGGGCAAGTGTCTTCTGCTGTAGCATCATGTGAGTGAATTTGTTAGATGGAAACTACACAAAGCCCATCATGTGCCTGTGTGTTTGTGTGAGAGAGAGAGAGCGAATGTTCTCATTCTGCACTGAGCTGAGCTACGGACCGTCCCGTTTATTAACAATTTCCCAGTCCACAAATTATCTGGTAGTGGTGTACTTTCGAAGAAGAGTTGAATGAAAACTTCCTTACTTGAAATATAAGGTAACGGTTAGTGACTGGAAGAGCATTCAGTTGTTGAACAATGCCTCAATAATATGTATTCATGTAACCCATGCGAGCATGGAAAAACTGGACATAAAATGAATGACTGAATGCTATATGTGAGTGTATATGTATGTATGTATGTCTGTTTGTTGGTCATTTCTTCCCTTCTCTCTCTAAATATATATACACAGATATATACATATAAATACCTACATTTACACACACACACATCTAGTGGGGAGGTCTCTAATAAGATAGACATCTAAACAAAGATTGTTAATAGAATAATGTTGACATGAAGTTTTGTGAAGTTCATATAAACATGTACATTATTAATATGGCATCTAACAAAAATATAACATTTTTTAGTTATTTAAAAAATCTATTTTATCCTTCCAGTTGAAATAACCATTTCAATTTTAGTCGCAAATTAAAATAGCTTTATGCACTCTCAGTCGTTGCTACTGTAATGATTTCAACTTTTGGCCAACGACCAGCAATTTTAGGGAAGGGGTTAAGTGCCCAACTGATGCTTATTTTGTTGACTTCTTAAGGATGAAAGGCAAAAGTCATTGTTAGTGGAATTTGAACTCAGGATGTAAGGCCAGAAGAAATGCCATTGACCATTTTATCAGGAGGCCTACTGATGATTCTTCCATCTTGCTACCTTGGCTGTTATTGTAATAACAAAAATACCTTTTGTTATGTGTCTTTGTTTGATCTCAAATTAACCTTGATTGAGTAGATTTGACAATCCTGTTGTTTATTCAGACTTATTGCCTAGAAAGAACTACATTAATTAATGTATCTTTTATGGTGTGTGTGGTTTGAGAGATATTTGGCTGCCATTTCTAGCAGTTCAAGTGACTGTGTTGAGGCTCCTTTGCTCTTTTTGTTGTTTATGTAGGAAGAACAGTGTATGAATACTTAGTGACATAATAATTTACAATTATGTTTCAATTATTGCAACACTATGCTGCTTTGCTCTTTTTTCACCTGTTATCTGAGACAGTTTTTTTAATGTTGAATAGCTAATATTATTAGGCAGTACCTTGTTACGCTGACAATATTACGCTCCAGTCTGTATAGAATTGAATGATATCTCTGGTCTCAATAACATCTTTCCTTTAGTATCAGATATCGTTTATTTTTGTTTTTCCCATTGTTTTCGCCTACTTTTCATTCAATTATGTCCTTAAATATCAAGAGATCTGATAAAAGTATGAACATATTTGTATATCTATTATTTTATATTACAGTCACTGGTTTATTGCATTTCTCACAAGTGTGTCAAGGGTGTGTCTGTATCTAGATATAGAACAAATATATCAAAGCACTTTTGCTCATGAAGTACCAGTTTTTTTCTTCTTTTTTACCAACCAATCATGGCCATTTGCCAGCCTCCTCTGGCCCCTGTGCCAGTGGCACATAAAAAGCACCCACTACACTCTTGGAGTGGTTGGCATTAGGAAGGGCATCCAGCCGCAGAAACACTGCCAGATCAGATTGGAGCCTGGTGCAACCTCCTGGTTTTCCAGACCCTGGTCAAACTGTCCAACCCATGCTAGCATGGAAAACAGACATTAAATGATGATGATGATGTTTATATCAGTTGCTGATATACAATGGCAAGAGATACACATATGCATGTATATGTAAATGCCAAATTTACACACAGCTTCCATCTTTCAAAATCCACTTCCAAGAAATCGGTCAGTCTGAAGTTATGGTAGAAGACCCTTGTCCAAAGTACCATGCGGTAGGATTGATTCTTGGTCCATAATCTTGCAAGACAAATTGTGTGGCTATTTGGCACTCTGTCAATTACGGCGACAAGAGTTCCAGTTGGTCCAATAAATGGAACAGCCTGCTCATGAAATTAACGTGCAAGTGGCTGAGCATTCCACAGACACACATGTTCCCTTAATGTAGTTCTCAGGGTGATTCAGCATGACACAGAATGTGACAAGGCTGGCCCTTTGAAATACAGGTACAAATCATTTTTACCTGCCAAGTGGACTGGAGCAATGTGAAATAAAGTGTTTTGCTCAAGGACACAACATGCCACTGGGAATTGAACTCATGACTTCATGATTGTGAGCTGAATACACTAACCACTAAGCTTCATGCTTTTACTGGTTATTTAGAATAATGTAAAAAAAAGAGTGGGGAAAAACTGGCTGCATAGTTAAGAAGCTTACTTTGTAGTCTTGTGGTTTTTAGTTCAGTCCCACAGTGCAGTGCTTTGAGCAAATATTTTCTACTAGAGCCCTAGGCTGACTTATGTTTTCTGAGTGAATTTGGTAGAAGGAAACTGAGTGGAAACCTGTTGACTCTACCTGCTTTTTGAAAACCAGTGTTAGTTTTTTAAAACTCCCTGTAACTTAGTGGTTTGGCAAAACAGATGGATAGAATAAGTACCAGACTTAAAAGAAAAAAAAAAAGATACTGGATTTGATTTGTTCAACTAAACCCTTCGGGGCAGTGCCTTGCAGCATGGCCGCAGTCCAATGAGTGAAACCAGTAAAAATATGATAAAAGGGACTATTAGAATGTATGGTCATCTCTTATGATTTCGATGGTTGAAGCATGGTAATTCATTTGTTCTTGCACACACATTTATGTGTGTGTGTGTGTGTGTCTGTTTTTGTGTTGGAGTTGAGTAGTGAGGTGTTGATTGATTAGACAATTACTGACTGAAAAGAAATAATAATTTAAAGCCTGCATTGATAATGTTATAACAAAGGACATATTTCTTTTGATAAATTTCCTTTTATGATGATGATGATGATGATGACGGTTGTTCCATAGTGCTTTTTTCACTTTCAATATTTTATTGACTAATGTAAAATTGCGGAATATGAAACACAATTAAGTTCCAAGGATGAAAGGAAAGATGGAATTGTTCTGATCTTGTCTTGAGTGAATTATATCAACAGCAGAACTAATTGCTTCAATATGTCTTCTGTCTTTAATCTTTTGTTTCACTCATTGGACTGGAGGACTTTTGTGAAGGGTTTAGTCAAACAAATTGACCCCAGCATTTATTTTTAAAGACTGGTATTTATTCTGTCGCTCTCTGTTTTCAAACCACTAAGTTGTCAAGCAATGGTGGGGTACAAACACACAGCCACCCCTGTATACATACATATGTATATAATATACAGGGGTGGCTGTGTGGTAAGTAGCTTGCTTCCCAACCACATGGTTCTGGTTTCAGTCTCATTGCATGGCACCTTGGGCAAGTGTTTTCTATTATAGCCTCAGGCCGACCAAAACCTTGTGAGTGGATTTGGTAGACAGAAACTGAAAGAAGCCCGTTGTATGTATATGTTTGTGCATGTTTGTGTGTCTGTGTTTGTTCTCCCAACATCGCTTGACAACTGATGCTGGTGCCTTTACATCCCTGTGACCTAGTGGTTCGGCAAAAGAGATAGATAGAATAAGTATTAGGTTTACAAAGAATAAGACCTGGGGACGATTTGCTCCACTAAAGGCGGTACTCCAGCATGACCGCAGTCAAATGATTGAAACAAGTAAAAGAATAAATATCTACACACACACACACACATGCACAAGGGGCTTCTTTCAGTTTCTGTCAACCAAATCTTCTCATAAGACTTTGGTTGGCCTGGAGCTAAAGTAGAAGACACTTGCCGAAGGTGCCACACAGTGGGACTGAACCCAAAATGATGTGGTGGGGAAGCAAATGTCTAACCACAGTGCCAAGCCTGAGGTCCCTTTTTTTTTCTAATATTAGTATTAGTTTTAATTATTGGACTACAGGCTGGGGCAATATTGATTTCAAATTTTGGCACAAGACCAGTAGTTTCGGGGGAGTAGGTATGTCAGTTACATCAACCGCTCACCACCAGTGTTCAACTGCTATTTATTTTATTGACCCTGGAAGCAATGATGTATAGCAAAGTTGACCTTGGCAGAATTTGAACTCAGAACATATGAAATGCCGTCAAACATTTTGCCGCTTTTGCTAGGTCAATGTTATTATGAGTTTTAGTTAATCATATCAGCTTCAGTATATTTTTCCACCTTGGAAGGAAGAAATGCAAAGGTACCAGCATGGCTGTGTGGTTAGAAGCTTGCTTCCCAACCACAAGGTCCTCAGTTCAGTCCCACTATGTAGCAGATGCAGGTGTGTGGTAAGAAGCTTACTTCCCAACCAAATGGTCCTGGGTTTAGTCCCACTGCATGGCACCTTGGGCAAGTGTCTCACCATATAAACATATGTATATATCTGTGTGTGTGTGTGTGTGTGTGTGTGTATGTTTGTCCTCCACCACCACCACTTGGTGTGTTTATGTACCCATAACAGCTTGGCAAAAGAAACTGATAGGACAAGTATCAGTCTTTAAATAAATAAGTCCTGGGGTTGATTTACTTGACTAAAACCCTTCAAGGTGGTGTCCCAGTATGGCTGCAGTCAAATGACCGAAATAAATAAAAGATGAGATAGCTTTTGTGAGATTTTACCACTTGATATTTTTGTCTCATGTCTTCCATGTCAACATATACACACACACACACACACATATGCATATATAGTGTCCAGTGCTTTGCTGTGTGAGAAAGTGTTTGCTAAAGGTTGCCTTGCAGCAGGATCGAACCCAGAACTAATTGATTGAAAATTAAACTTGTTAATTACACAACTGAATCCATCTGTACTCCTCCCTCCCCCCTCTCTCTCTCTCTCTCTATATATATATATATATATATATATTTTGTGTGTGTGTGTGTGTGTGTGTGTGTGTGCAGGCATAGCTGTGCACTTAAGGTGTTTGTTTCCCAGCCATGTTGTTTTTGGGTTCAGTCCCAGTGTGTGGAACCTTGGGCAAGTGCTTTCTACTATAACACCTGGCTGGCCAAAACCTTGTGTGTGGATTTTGCATATGGAAACTGAAAGAAGCTCTTCATATAAGTGTGTGCTTATTGGTATATGCATCTGCATATGTGTGTGTGTGTGTGTGTGTGTGTATATATATATATATATATATGTATGTATACTAATAAAAAGGGTTCAGCAAAGAATTGCCTCACCACACACCGAAGTTCAGAAATAGCAGCCAAAAATCTTAGCCATTTCTTCTACTTTAAAAAGGGTCTTCCAGAGAAACCATAATACTTGAAGGTTAATCACACAGGCAGAGAGTAAAGTAACGAAAATCAATCAATATCTGATCGTCCATGGACGCGCGTTTCTGAATTAGGTTTTTTCATAAAGAATATAAAAAAATATACTTTACTAACCATATTCTTCATCAGCATGGATTTTCTGTGATAATTTGAAGGTACTAGAACATTTGAACGAATCTTTCCACATAACGGCGTTAAGCCACTCATATTCAATGTTAGCACCGCCAAATTCGCTTAGATTCCCCCTGCCCTTCCATGTGTGTCTTCAAGTAAAATTCTACAGAAAAAAATCAGCAGCCTGTTCTCGGGGATATATATGTATATATATATTTGTGTACATACAATTATGTGTGTGTTCATGTGGTTATATGAACCTTTGTCTGGACATTAAGTGATGGTTGTAAACAAATGTCACCATCATACAGGTGGTTTTGTTCATTTCCACTCTTCCGTGGAAAACATGTTCTGGCCATGAGAAATATTACCTTGCTTGGAAACAGGTGGGGGTTGGCAGTTGGAAAATCTACCTCAATAAACTCTGAACAATACAAACATGGAAGAATGGATGTTAAAGAAAAAACAAAACAAAAAAAAACTGATGATAATAATGATGATGCAATATATGCATATTGCATGTGCAGCATGAGTGTATGTGCGTGTGAGTATTTTATGTTTAGAATATATTTAGAAGAATGTTTGGATTAAAACTACAAAATTGTTTTGAAAGATCTGACAGTTGAACTATTTACTATTTCAAGATCTATTGGCTTTGTTAAACTCTGTGTAGCTCGGGGTAATGCTGCTCTGTATAATATGATTATTACAACTAATAAGCTTCAGACTGATGTAAATTTGATAACAAGTTATCAAAATTAATTTTGTTAGGTACCAATCAGCAGTACATTTAATTAAAGCTGACTGGGTCTATTCAAATGAACTAAAATGACATTCTGCCAGAGTAAGGAAGTCTCAACCTTATATAAACACTACAAAAAACAAAACAAAAAAGTAATGCAGTATGGACACAGCTCTACTTGGGTCCCTTCCTCATTTACAGAGAACAAACCATTCGTTTTTAATTAAGTACACTTGTTTTCTTTATGGTAGAGTGAGAAAAACTGTTGTTATTGAGGTATTGGGTCTTTTGACTACTTTAATTACGGTGGCGCTGTCCTCATTAAATGCTGCAAAGAAAGCAGATGGTTTATTATGAATTTAGCATCCTGTTGGAACCTATCATTAAATAATTGTATTTTAAGCATTTCATTTTTCTAGGTTAGTCTTTCCTGTGTGAATTTTGTCTTTTAGTTGTTTGTTATTTATTTAAGAGAGAGAGGCTGTAGGTATTCTTATCCACTTACCTGCTTATTTTACATTTCTCCCATCATTACCTCTTCTTCTTCTTCTTCTCCCTTGTAACAGATGATCCACTCTTTCCAACCTGGTATTGTCTTCATTTGCATCTCTTCAAACAATCACACAGCTATTTAGGGTATCTGTCCAGACATAATATCAATTGCTTCATTTTCTTTTCGTCAACTAGGTTAGTTCGTTTGTTTCAAAGCTGTCTTCTCTCTCCTAACAAGTGAAAGAAAGAAAAAAAGAGAAGTTTTTATCTTTCTTTTCGTATTTATATCTTTCTTCTACATTATCTCTTTTTTGGACAATATATATATTTCAATCTTGGGTGATATTTACTTTTGGGTGGATATTACCTGAACTACCAAGCTGTTTGACGAGTGGTTCACTGGAGATTCTGGGTGTTATTTGTAAGTTTGTTCAGAACTTGAGTATGTGATTTCTTCTATTCTTTATTTTATTTTCTTAACACCTTAAAACTTCACAGAACACTTCACTACACTCATTTCCTCACTCAAATATTTCTACCTTCTATTTGTTTGCTGTTTCTTTTCATAAGAAATCCCTCACAGTAGTGATAACATCTCTGCTTGTTCTGAATCAGGGAATCTATTCAAAAGAAACGCTTTTCCCTTTTTACTTCTCACCAGTCCAGTTCACCTGTTGATATTTTTTTTATGAGAGCCTATATTTTTCAGCTTATAAAACAAAGATTAGTTATAACATGTAGCTTTGATGAAATGTATATAATTTGAGATTGGAAATATTCTTATTAAAAATTAAATATTTCATTCATTCTCTTGCATTTATTTTTATAAAAAAACTACAGTTATTTAAAATAGTATTTTGCTAGCATTATTACTATTACTACTTTTTGTCGTTAGTGAATAACTATGATTTCTTTTTAATTAGGAATTAGAAAGCTAATTTTAGGTTGTGTGAAAACTGGTTGAGCAACTAGGGAGCTTAAACAAACTTTTGCTTTTGATGATAGAAATGAGTGTTTAAAGAATGTGACGATGTATGGTATATGAGTCTTAGATTTGTTCCTGACTTCATAGTGATCTAGAACCATTGCTGAGGAAGAGCAGGTATATCAATAATTATTTTCCTTTGTTTTATGTTTGTTTATATTCAATTTATTATAGTTGTTATGTTAATTGTTAATTAAAATAATCACAGTCATAAACTAACTCTATAGTCTTTGTTTTCTTCTTTTTTATATAATTTTCACATGAGAATACTGTCTAATATCAAAGACAGCTTTAAATGAATTCCACCCACAGGAAGGTGTACAGGAAACAATTCAAATATGTTGGGTGTAACAGTCCCCCAAATATTTCATTATATATTTCAGTGCAAATGCTGCTGTCGGATGTTGTAAATACTGAGAGGGTCACACATTTTCTCAAATCTGCATTAAAAACTGCAGTTTAATAATTTTCATAAGTTGGGTACAAATATAGCTGGAACGTGAATTACCCATCATATTATTGGCTAAGAAATAATATCAATGCTATCAATAACTGTTTTATTTTCAATGATTTATATTATGTCTAATGACATAAGAAAGCTTTGTTATCAAGACCGGTTGTTATACTTATTTAGTATTATTGTAATTTGTCTGTGTTTGCTATGGTACTGTAATCTTCTAAATTAGAAACTAATTCCTAAATGGCCAAATTTCTAAATTTTAACATTATTTCTTAGTTTGATCTACCTAGCATAATAAGTAAATATATACGTACTTTGTGTCAATGTATGTATGCAGGAATGTGTGTGTGTATATGTGTATTTCTCTCTCTCTCTATATATATATAGATTATGTATGTATGTTTGTGTATGTGTATATATATAACGTATATATGTATGTATACACATGTAATGTACATATGTATATATATGTGATGTATGTGTGCATATATATATATATATATATGTATAATGTATGTATATATATAATGTATATATATATATAATGTATGTATATATAATATAATAAATGTATATATATAATGAATGTATGTGTGTGTATATATATATAGATTGTATGTATGTATATCTATATATATAGAATGTATGTATGTATGTATAATTGTATAATGTATGTATATGCATAATATATGTATGTGTATATATATATATATATATATATATAATGTATGTATGTATGTGTATGTATATAAAATGTATGTGTATGTATATAAAATGTATGTGTATGTATATAAAATGTATGTGTATGCATATATAATGTAAGTGTATGCATATATAATGTGTGTGCATATATAATGCATGTGTATGTATATATAATGTATGTATGTACATATAATGTATGTATGTATGTATGTATGGATGTTCTTATATATCTGTGTATGAATATGTACATGTGTATATGCATGTATATATCTATATGTGTATATGTATGTATATATATATATATATATATATATATATATATATATGCATGTATATATATGTGTAGATATATGTATGTGTATATACATGTATGTGTATATATGTATATGCATGTATAAGTATATATATATATGTGTATGCATGTATATGTATATATGTGTATGCATGTATATGTATATTTGTGTATACATGTATATATGTATGTGTGTATGAGTATATATGTATGTGTGTATGTGTATATATGTATGTGTGTATGTGTATATATGTATGTGTGTATGTGTATATATGTATGTGTATATATGTATATATGTATATATATATCTGTGTGTATATATATATATATATGTATATATATATGTGTGTATATATATATATATATATATATGTATATATATATGTGTGTGTATATATATATATATATATATATATTATATATATATATATATTATATGTGTGTGTGTGTGTGTATTTGTGTATGTATATATGTATGTGTATATATGTATATATATGTGTGTGTGTGTGTGTATTTGTGTATGTATATGTATGTCTATATGCATGTGTATATATATATGTACATGTGTATATAAGTATAGATAAATAGATAGATTTATGTATTATATTTATTTAACTACTAAAGTTGAACCATTAAATTACAGGATTGTAAACAAACCAACACTGGTTGTCAAATTTTGGTTTTGTTTCAGTTTACTGCCATCCATATTCATTTATAAGGGCTTTGGACAGCTTGAAGCTATATTAGAAGGTACTTGTCCAGGGTTCCATGGAGTGGGATCGAACCCAAAAACATGTGGTTGGGGAACAAACTTCTTACCCCCCAGTCTTGCATGATCCTGAATATCAAAAATAAATAGGTGTAATTGCTTTGTTCTGATGAAATGACAAGGGATTACATATCATCTATACTCAATGTGCCTTTACAATAAACATCTTCTATTAAAATGCTATCCATATTTTAAAGGAAGCAGAACAGTATATATTATTTCTTCAAGCTGTTGGTATATTCTCGTCTGATCAGAGTTTGTCAGCTTGATTAATGATCTACAAAAAGGATTTGTTGTTTGGGAAACTTAAATTAACCCTTTAGTGTTCAGATTACTCTGTCAAATGTAAGGCTTATTTATTCACATCATTATAAATTAATTGAGCATGATCTCATTGCTTCAAGATTTCAATGATAATAATAAAAAAATAATATAATAATGAAATTATTGTATGCATTGCTCAGGTGCACCACAACTTGTCAAAAGTGCGTATAAAGTATATGCAGTAATGTACAAATGTCTGGAAAGTGAACAGTGTATGAGTCAGATACGTGCTTGCGTGTGTATGGAGGGGAGAAAGATCAGGTGTAGTGTTGGCGAACCTCAGGAAGCATGGAAGTTTTGAAGGATGCAGTGCTCCGACAACTAACAACTGATGCTGGCAGTTTGTTCCATGCTTCAGCATCTCTCAGCATGAAAAAATGTTTCCTAAAGTCATGGGAGCTGTGCTGTTTTCTGACTTTGTAAACATGTCCACGGGTGTTAGACAGGTGGAGTTTGAAAAGGTGCTCAGAGTTATTGTTAGTAAGATGGTTAATAATAATGGGTGTCTGCCAAGTGATTGTTTAACTTTAGAATGATATTGTAGGGTAGGTGAGAGCATCTGGTTCTGGCTAGTTTGAACATAAAATAGGTAGAATATTTGGGCCAGATATAGCCAGTTTAATTGCTAAAGGGTTAATAAGAAAGTTGTGTGTTTCCAATACAGTCTAAAATCTGTGATGACTCAGAATTTGAGGCCACTGAAACAGTGCATTCTGATTACTCTGTCAAATGTAATGTTTATTTATTCACATTGCTTTGAATTAATCATGTATTATCTCATAGTCTTGAGATTTTGATGATGTGATTGTTTATTTTTAGAATGATATGGTAAAATAAGTGTAAGTGGCTGAATCTGGCCAGTTTGAATATAAAACAGGTAGAATATTTGGATCAGAGATGGTCTGTTTAAATGCTAAAGGGCTATTTTTATTTTTTTGTTTCAGTGCTTGATAATGAATTTTTATTCCAGAATTCTGTGCAAATAATTGTTTTCCTTAAAATTAGGTTTGATTTAGTTTTAAAGACTTTAAAGGTCAAATTGATAATAAGATAAATAGCTACTACATTTTGACACATATTCTTTGACAATTCATATATATAAATATTTAAATAAGCAAATGACACCACCTGTTCTAATTAGTGTAAAAATGTTTAAAAAATAGTTGTTTTTTTTATTTAGTTTTCACATATTTACATTTTACACTGTGACCATATTCACTTCCAAATATAAACAAAATGTGTGTCTCATAAAAACTATTTGATTATCATATGGTCAAGTCATTACTCCATTTTTGAGTAAATTGTTCAACTTTTTAAAAAGTGATGCTTGCAGCTGCATTGTATCTATTCTTCCTACAACACATCTTTCTCACCTGGAATTTTTCAATAAAGGCTACCAGTTATTCTGGTTGAAAGTTTGTTTTCTTCTTCTTCCTCTAACTTAATCTGTTGACATCTACCACTCTGTGTACTCATCCTGTCATCCAAGTGATTTCACTGAATACAATTTGTCTTGGCCTTCTCATTCCTTCTCTATTGACTCTGCTACCACAAAGGCTGTCATGTTTATCATCTTGAACCATCTGAACTACCTGGTTTCCTTGTTTTCTTATATTTCTGACTCACACATTTCAATTCCACAAATACTCCTGCCCTCTTTTGAAATCCAATTTATACACACGTTCCATCCCTGCTCCAACAGGATTATTTGGCCCATGGCTTATCTAGATAGCCTGAATCATGTCAATCTATTCTACATCAGCCTTATTCCTCAATCACTCTGTTATGTCAAGTGAGGTGACTGGTGAGAATTCTGCCAATTCTATAGCAGAGGAGATATTCTTCACTTGTGATTCATTCACTTGTAACATACAGCCATGTAAGTCAAAGATGTTGCTTCCAGCAATTAGAGAAAATCCCTTATCATGATCAACTGGTAGTTGTTTGCCATCGATGCAGTGCTTGGAACAGAACCTTCAGAAAAGAAAAAACATGATTTTCTCATGGAACAAGACCCCTCCTGAACTTAAACCTTCTCAAACTCACTTAGGTCACCATATAGTGTAAGTTGCTACCATTCTGAAAACTTCCCCCTTCTCTTCAGCCCACCAAGGCAACTCTCCTATTACTTTCAAGCAGTATTTTTCCTTGATATGGCCCCATATCCTCATTAAATTCTTCAACTTTTTGCTTCTATACAATTATCTACCCTGAACTGTGAAAACAGATTATGGTGTGGATCCTTCCCCAAAATATGTCAGGTATCTGATCTCATCAATTACCGTCTCCCTAATATTTATTGCTGCAAGTTATGTTTTCATTCACCTGTCCCCAGTCAAAGAAAAGTTTTAATATCTAAGTGGCATGTTATTGTATCTTAATTTTGTAAAATGTTTTGGGTTTGTATGAAATGGTTTCTAAGATGTTTTAGAATTAATGCCTACTCATAAGGCGACACACTAGTTGATAGTTAGATAATTGGATTGCTTAGTTCTATTTTATTTTGCTGGTTTTGGACTAAGCATCAGTGATTGTGACCTTGGTAGGCCTTCTAAATCCAGTGATTGATGCTGTTCCATTTAAACTATTCATATGAACACTTGCAAGGAAGACCTGAGCAGGAAGGAGATTCCAGTGGGATGATGTTTGTGGGACAAAGGACTGGGTATAATAGTTAGTATGGGGTTGGAGGAGTGACAAGTGGTTCGGGAGTATCTGAGTGGAGAAAGTCCAAGACTAGCTGGCTCCAAGAACAGAGGTCATTAATGTAACTTTATGAAAGGGAGTGAGGGATGGCAACATACCTGTTGACCAGAGACTGGAGCATGTCTGTGAAGCTTAATCCCAATCAGTTAAGTAACCCTGAATGTGGTCCATGATGTCTGTGTGCATAGCAGCAGCATCCGAGATGCTGGAAGAATCAACCCCCTAGTGTAGGCTTCACTTGAACATTATTCTCACATCTGAGATGCTGCTGTTGTTATGTATACTGTTACTACATCTTAATTTTAAATCTTGCTATATCAATTGTTGCCTGTACTTAATTAACACAGGTTATTTCAAACATATTAGCCAGCAACCTAGAATAGTTATCACTCGTTAAGCATGTGAAGAAGACAGCCCTGTTTGGTGCTTCAGATATCTGAAGTAATCAAATAACTATTTAATGTATTATGTCATAGAAAAGCAAATATTAAAATGAAAAAGGAGAAAAAATATAATGAGGATTTATTAAAATTGTAAGAAACTGATAAGGGATGCACAAGGATACATTTTTAATGTCGTTTTTGTTTTCTCCCATGTGCCTTATGTAATTTATATCCATATTAACACGTATATCATTTATCAGTTTTCAATTACATAGAAAAAAAATAATATTACTAGACTCTAATGTAATATTACTAGACTTTACATGAACACCACCCTGTACATAACTCCATGTCCCCCTACATGGCCTTGCTTTTTGCTTTTTGAGCCAAAAAATTAACTAACTAACTAACTAATAGTGTATGTAGCTGTTTCTAAACTAAAGTACTGCAGTGAATTGAAGAAATGACAACCAAAATAATATTGATTTCTGACTCCTGCATAACACCCCAAATTTGATGGAGGGATCAGTCAATGATATCAACTGGGTAAAGGCTGGTACCTTTTTCATCAGACTGGGAAGCAGCATTCTAACTTGGAAATGTAACCGAGCATCACAAGGCATTTTGTCTAATCCTGAAACCTGATCTTGAAACCACAATTCTTCTATAATTATCAATATATTGATAACATTGTGTGTGTGTATGTGTGTGAAGGTGCATGGCTTAATGGTTAGAGCGTAGAGCTTACGATCGTGAGGTTGTGAGTTTGATTCCCGGACCGGGCTGTATATTGTGTTCTTGAGCAAGACACTTTATTTCACATCACCCCATTTCACTCAGCTGTAGAAACGAGTTGCGACATTACTGGTGCCAAGCTGTATCGGCCCCTTTTGCCTTTCCCTTGGATAGCATCAGTGGTGTGGAGAGGAGAGGCTGTTATGCATGGGTGGCTGCTGGTCTTCCATAAACGACCTTGCCCTGACTTGTGCCTGAGAGGGTAACTTTCTAGGTGCAATCCCATTGTCATTCATGACTGAAGGGGGTCTCATCATCATGTGTGTGTATGTTTATGTATGTATGTTTGCATGCATGCAGGCAACACAATATACTATTTAATAAATACAAAAGTCATTGGTGAGCTAATTCAAGTTTCATACTCATAAAGTACAACATACATCCACACATAAATAAGGCGTATCATGTACAATCCAGCAATCATTTGCCACATTGATATATTCTTGGAAAGTAATTCTTTCACATTTTGGCACAGGACCTTTCGAGGAGAGATGACCCCAATGCTCCACTGGCACTAATTTTATCAATCCCTGAAAGGATGAATGGCAAAGCTGACTGTGGCTGTATTTGAACCCAGAATGTAAAGAGCAAGAAAAAATGCTACCAAGCATCTTGTCTGGTGTTGTAGTGATTCTGCCAGTTCACTGTTATCTTTTATCTTGTTTTAGTCATTGGACTGCAATCCGGCTGGGACACTACCTGGAAGGGCTTAGTCGAATAAATCAACTCCAGTACTTTTGTTTTTTTTATGAACCCTGACACTGATTCTATTAGTCCCTTTTGCTGTACCACTAAGTTATGGGTATGTAAACAAGTCAACACCAGTTGTCAAGTAATGGTGGGAAGGACAGAAACAAGCAAACACACACACACACTTACACACACACACACACACACACACACACACATGTGTGACAAGCTTTATTCAGTTTTCATCTACCAAATTCACTGACAAGGCTTTGGTCAGCCTGGGGTTGTAGTAGAAGACATTTGCCTAAGGTGCTATGCAGTGTGACTGAACCTGAAACCTTGTGGTTGAGAAGCAAACTTCTTATCACACAGTCATGTCTGAACCTATAGAAAATAAGTGAAAATAATTCACCAGATAAAGGAATAACTTACATATCATCATCATCGTCGTTTAGCGTCCGTTTTCCATGCTAGCATGGGTTGGACGGTTCTACTGGGGTCTGTGAAGCCAGAAGGCTTCATCAGGCCCAGTCAAATCTGGCAGTGTTTCTACGGCTGGATGCCCTTCCTAACGCCAACCACTCCGTGAGTGTAGTGGGTGCTTTTTACGTGCCTACATTATGTAACACGATTTTTGTCCTTGGGTTGTGACTGTTAATTCCTATTTGTTTACCCCTGGAATGTATGAAAAATAGCTAATACTTCCGTCAAACTTTGCTTTTGTTACAATATTTACTCAAACCCCAAAGAATCCCTCTCAACACATGGTTATGATGCTCTCCCACTACTCCTGCTCATGATCAGAGATGTACACATTATCAGCCACGAAGGCACATGCTCAAGTGCTTAAGGTCAAGCAACTGACAAGCAAATCTGTGGTTATTGAGCAGAATGTTTGCTATAACAAAATTTCTGCTTCTGCAACTCAACACTGAATCTGTCTAATATATGATGGAAAATAGGTCAGTTTCAAAATATTGATGTCCAGGTCACAAAAGCAAAGTTTGAAGGGAATAATAGTCATTTCCTTTGATTTTTAGATAAAAGCAAATAGAACAGAACACTTACCAAAAACAGAAAAAAATAAAAAAATTTATTACATAGTGTTATCTAATTTGATCTTAAAGGTGGTAAAATACATAGTACTATCTGAATTTTATCTCTTTATAGTTGGCGATCAAAGAAATTGTTTCTTTTTGACAATGCTCCATCCTAAACGGTTCCACTTGTATTGCCATCTGTTGTTCGGTTGTAGGAGTATAATTTTCTTAGGATGTTTTGTTAATTTTATTTTACTAGTAAATTACCTGCAGCACATACATAGAGATGACTGTGTTGACCGACAGAATGCTAGGTAGGCAGATTGAATACCGAGGTCAATGAAATCGACTGTGTGTGTGTGTGTGTGTGTGTGTGTGCATGTGTGTGTGTGCACATGTGACAGACTGACAGATCCAGTCCTTGATATTAGATTGATTGGTTTTTGCTCTATCTGATGATGGTATTTGGTTACAAAGAACCAGCTTGTCTAAAAGATCAGATATAAGTAGTCATTTAAAGAACAATGGCCTTGCTTCTTAAGGTTAAGTGTCTGTAAGTTCCAAGAATATATATATATATATATGTATGTATATTTTCAATATGTGACCGCGTGTGCATTGTTAGCGATTTTCTTTCTCTGTCTTCCCTTCTTTGGACTTTTCATTTTTTCTATATTTCTGACGAAGAGCTCTGCTCGAAATGTGAAATCCTCCTTCTTTCTTTCCTTTCCTGAGTGTTTAATAACACTATACTTATTCCATGTCCTTGCGTTGTTGTGTTTTCTCTTTGTTCATGTTTGGATTAACTATATATATATATGTATATATATATAAAAAAAACCTTCTGTATAAATTGAGTTTATAGAGCTGTCAAAATGTACTTTATTGTTTTAAAAATATATTCTGGGAAGTTCTCATGACTTTTAGAAATGTCTTAAAATCTCAAAGAATTGCATTCTCAATACTATAATTTTCATGATAAGTTGTATTGGACAGGTCAGTTGATAATATTGGGTTTCACAACAAAGTATTTTATAGTTGAAGAAAAAAAAAAGCGTAGTTGTCATCCTTCTTATCAACAAATGATTAAACAAATATGATGTATTTTAAAACTATAAAATAATGTTTAGACTTATTGCAGATTTCATCTTAGTCAATCTCTACTTCTTTTGACACTAAATCTTCTGTGTTTTTCTCCATTTATAATTATTTGGTTAATCATCGTCATCACTGTCATGGTTTTACCATCCACTTTTCATGCTTGCACACATCAAATGGAATTTGTTGTGGCATATTTGCTATGGCTTGATCCCCCTCCTGCTACCAACTGTCACCTATTCCCAAGTAAGGTAATGTTTTCTCTGTAACCAGACATACTTTTGTGGAAGATTGGAAACAAAAGATGTGTCTTGCATGATGGGGGACTCTTCTTTGCAGGTGTTACAGGATGTCAAGGCAGAGAAAGAATAGCAGACACATGCATGCACGACAGGCTTCTTTCAGTTTCAATCTAACAAATCCACTATAGTAGAAGACACTTGTCTGAAGGATCACGCAAACTGAAAACCATGTGGGTAGGAAGCAGGCTTCTTATTTCTTTATTGCCCACAAGGGGCTAAACATAGAGGGGACAAACAAGGACAGACAAAGGGATTAAGTTGATTATATGGACCCCAGTGCGTAACTGGTACTTAATTTATCGACCCCGAAAGGATGAAAGGCAAAGTTGACCTCGGTGGAATTTGAACTCGGAACATAATGGCAGATGAAATACCGCTAAGCATTTCACCTGGTGGGCTAACGATTCTGCCAGCTCACCGCCTTCTTACCACACAGCTACACCTGTGTCTGATCTTAAACGATGTTAAACAATGATTTTAAATTGCATCCATCCCATTTTCACCATAATGGGATTATTGTTTTTTAAAATTCTGGTTATTTTTGCTATAAATCTTGCCTGCATTGTATTGTTTCATAGAGTTTGGTAAAACTGGATATGACTGTCACTGCTGACATTCCTTGGGTTTATTCTTTAACAGCTCTTCCTGTAGTCTCTGTTGTAGTTTCTTCTCAAGCCAGCTCTGTTTGAACAAACCTATCTATCATTAAAAGTTATTCTAGTTTTGATCACCCCTATATACTACTTATCCTAAAGAATCTGTAAGATATTTCTTTTAACTTGTTGAATCTGGATGAAGGGACATTACCTTGGCTTTGGGAGGCCCTTGAAAACTGATGAGTTTGATGACATTAATGTTCTGTTTAACTATTTTGGTATGAAACTGCCTGAGACTGTTCCTTGATTTCTGTTTTAAAGTGATCCAAATTAAAATTTCCATCAAAATTTCAAATTAATTTGTTCCAGATACCATTTTAATATTGAAAAAGTTATTTTACTAAATTCTGCATCATTTAAAAAATAATTGGAACTAAGATAGTATATTGTTGTATTTCAGGACGGTCATTGTATTTTTTTTTCCCAAATAAACACACGTACTATATGTTTGTTCTTCACTCATTTATTTCTGTTCTTATTCTAACTTGTGTCCGTTGTCCAGAAATCTTTTATTACACATCTTTGACCTCTTCAGCTACACTTTCTTCTTTGTGTGTGCTCTTACTCGGCTTAGTCCATTCTGTTCTAGAAAATTTTTTTTAAAAATGGCCATCCCGAAGTACAACAATATCTGTTCCAACACATAGTTTCACATCAGGAATCTTGCAACACAAATTCATAAATGTAAGATAGTGTATTTCAACAACAAAAAAGGTTAAACTGTTGTAAGTCAATACCTGCAGGAAAGACACGGATAAGGAGATTACATAGGGCTGATGCTTTATGGAGGAAAGACTGAACATAATGGCGAGTGCAGGGCAGAAAGTGGGTGGATGCAATAAAAGTGGCAAAAAAGTGGAGAGATGAGTGGGTCAGGGGAGAATGAGTGGGGGAAGATAGGAGATTAGTAAATTCTGAGGAACAGAGGCTATTATGATAAAGACAGAGATAAGAGATAGAGCACATGTGGACTAGAGGCTGGAGTATGCCTGTTAGGGATTTAATACTAGTCAGTCAAGTGATCTTTCTCTGGCTGCAGTCCAAGATGTCTTGGTTTTATAACAGCAGCACTGTCCCAGATGTGAGACCAGCACTCCATTGTGGACCTTACATGAGCCTTGTAGAGGATTAGCAACGGTTTGGGGATTGAAATATTTTCTGGCTCTGAAGAGCAGACCGATCTTTGGGATGCAGTTCTACCCATGTTAAGTATGCGTTTTTGCCAGAAGAATTCTTCAGTAATAGTGAAGCCTAGCATTTGCAGTGACTGAAAGAATGCTAGCTGAGTGTTGCTCACATTTAGAGGGGGTCTGATGTATTTTTTTTTTATTATGAGTAGTGCTTGAGTTATTTTCTGTTAAAAGAGACAACATTAGTATTGTTCTACTGAAGGAAGCTCTGAGGGTCTCCTTCCATGGAATGAATGTAGGTTTGGTGTGTGATAATGAGGTTGCATGTAGGTGGTTGGAGAAGGTTAAGGAGAAATTAATAATGGGTTTGGCTTTGCTGAAACAATACTGGTGGTCACACTGGGGAGGGAGAGGGAGAGAGAGAGAGAGAAGAGAGAGAGGGAGAGAGAGATTGAAAGGAAAGTCTTTGTTAATGGCTATCTCTATTTATCTTTGAGATCCAATGCATCTTTCTTTTCCTTTTGAAGTAAGTAAGATATGATTTGAATGAAATTTGGCTACTAATTCTAGCAGATCAACTGTCTCGAGAGGTTTCTTCATTGGCCTGTTTACTTCTTTGTTATCCTATATGAGCCCATCGTTTATCATTGTTTTGTCTGATTTTTTGTTTTTTATATATCATTTCTATGCTATGTCTCTCTGTTTCTGTTGACAGTCATTTTGTGACTGACTAAAATACATTTCCAGATCCTGGAACAACTGCAAACACTTTTGCTTTTAGGGTGTGTTTGCCCAGCTTTCTAAGATTTCATTTGATAATTTTAGATAAGTGGTCTCCACAAACCAAATACGATATTGATGTAGGTTTGTCACGTTTATTATGCTTCAGTGAAAACAAGTCTGGATGCTTTTTAAAATAACCAGTTTCGAATGCTAAAATAAGTGCATGGACAAAACATCAAAATAGTTAATTTGGCATAATGTCCAAATGGGCTCCAAGTGTTGTGTATTATTTGGAGGACAAGTTTTAAATATTTTATTGATGTTAGGTTCCAGAATGTTTGGCAGAGAAATTCGTAATTTTCCTGGTTACCAGAGAGGGCAGCAAAATGTATGAACATGTGTGTGTGTGTGTGTGTGTGTGGTGTGTGTGTGTGTGCATGCATACATGCATGGACATACACGCATGCATAAAATATGAAGGGAATCAGAAGATATGAGATGGATATAATTTATATCACCCGTTGATATCCATAGGATGACAAGCGTTTTGCAACCAGCATCATGCAAAAATAATTTTAGTGCATGCAGGCACGTGGTTTAGTGGTTAGGGTGTTTGGCTCGTGATTGTAAGGTTGGGAATTCAATTCCCAGTGATGCATTGAGTCCTTGAGCAAGACACTTTATTTCATGTTGCTCCAATCCACTCAGCTGGCAAAAATGAGTAGAACTTGTATTTTAAAAGTCTAGCCTTGTCACATTCTACATCACACAGGATCTCCCTGAGAATTATGTTAAGGTTACGCATATCTGTGGATTACTCAGCCACTTGCCTGTTAATTGCATAAGCAGGCTGTTCCATTGATTGGATCAACTGGAATCCTTGTTGTTGTAACCGATGGAGTGTCACATGCCTGCACTAATATGTATGCTATAAGTTGCATGGTACTGTTGTATGTAGGAGATTTATTCTGATTACCACTGGATTATATAAATCCATATATTGTACATTATGTATGTATGTATGTATGTGGCACAGGCATGAATATGTGGTTAATAATGTTCACTTTGCAACTTTGTTGTTTCAGATCCAGTCTTACTGTGCGACACCTTGAGCAAGTGTCATCTACTGTAGTCATTGGCCACTGAAAGCCTTTCAAGTGAATTTAGTAGACGAAAACTATAGTGTGTGTGTGTGAGTGCGCTTGTATCTCCGAGTCTTGATATTTGTTTGCTAATTGTAAACAAAGTTGCTATTGATACACAGATGGTGTCATTTGTTTACCGTTTGTTATTGAAATGTGATGCTATTGAGCTATTTGTGTTCAAATATTACCATACTTGGGAACAGGTGATGGTTGGTAACAGCAAGGACACAGAAAATCTGCCTCAAAGGATTTCATGTTATCCATGCAAGCAATGAAGAGTAGACATAAAAATGACGAGATTTTGTGTGTGTTTATGTTTAGCAACAGAGTGACTCGAGGGCCAAGAGTTTTGTCTGTTGCCACTTATCAAACCCACTGTGTGTGTGTGTGTGTGTATATATATTTATTTATACCATTCTCATCACTCCTACTTTCCATGCTTGCATGGCTCAGACAAGTTTGGTTGAGGTGGATTTTTTATATCTAGATACCCTTCCTATCACCCACCATCACCTGTACAGTAATATTTCCCCATGAACGGGCAGGTTTTCTCAGAAGTTTTGGTAACAAAGGACCCCATTTGCTTATATCTATCACACAATGTTATGGTAAGGAGACAGTAACACATGCATGCACACACTCACACATATACATACATGCATACATACATAAACACACAGGCACACACACACACACACATCATCGTCAACCCATGATGGTATGGGTTGGACTGCTTGACAAGAACTGGCAGGGCCAAAGGCTGTACCAGGTCCCACCAGTCTGTTTTGGCTTGGTTTTTATAGCTGGATGCCCTTCCTAATGCCAACCACTTACAGAGTGCACTTGGTGCTTTTTATGTCACACCAGTACCTATGCTTTTATGACAAACTGCTTTTAGTTTAAGTAGCAGTATATTTTTCATATTTATAAATATAATTAAAAAAAATACTTTTTGCACCTTTTGACCAAGCAAAAAAAAAAAAGTACCTTGTGTAGTGCTTGATAACAGACAACATCAAAAAGATGTTGATGATAGTGATGATGATGGTGATGACTGCTGCACAGTTTTGCTCTCGAAAGTAAACTGATTCACCTCTGTTTGTTGATGGTTTTTATTGAGTTTTCATTTCTGCAGTTAATACTTTAAAATCTGGCTGGTAGGATGCTAAAGCTGCTTCAGGAAAAATGGCACTGAAATCCATTATTATCTTGGGAGTAATGTCTAATAGCTTAGAGAGCTGCATGCAGTTTGGCCATTGCTGTTCTAGATTAATATATAAAAAAATATGGTAAAAGTGAATGATATATACGTGTTTTAGATTATTTCAATGATTCTATCACTGTGCATTTAACACACACTCGTATGTGTGTCTGTCTATGTATATATATGTATGTATACATGTGCATATTCGAGCGAGGTCGTAGCAAGTGGCATGTAAAAAGCACCATTTGAGCGGTTGGTGTTAGGAAGGGCATCCAGCTGTAGAAACTCTGCCAGATCAAGATTGGAGCCTGGTGCAGCCATCTGTTTCGCCATTCCTCAGTCAAATCGTCCAACCCATGCTAGCATGGAAAGCGGACATTAAACGATGATGATGATGATGATAATGCATATATGTCTTTTTTTTTTAACCGTGTAGCAACCCACGTGCTTTTCTACTGACTATCTGTTTTTTTTCTTTTTTCTTCTCTGATTTATCTCCCACTATCTAGCAAAGAACTATACTTGAAACCTTATATGTTTTCTTTTCCATTGAAGACTTTTACTGAGTATCAAACTAATATAGTCACTATGAACATCCATTTGACTTTTGTATTTGTTTTTGTTCTTGAATTCACTCTTTGTCACTGATTTGCCTATATATATATGTATATATATATATATGAAGAGACCTTTTCCTGACTCTATCATACTTTTGTTTCTCAATGCATGACATAAAGCCACCCCCCCTCTCTACCACGCAGTGGAGGTGGCTTCTTTGTCTTGCAAGTTACTTACCAACTTCTCTAGTGCCAGTGCCATACAAAGGTAGCCAGTACACCCTCTAAAGTGGCATTGAGGTGTAGGAACTGTGCCAAAGCAGATATTGGAGCTTGACGCAGTCCATTGGCACATCTGATCCTGTCAAACTGACTGGAAATATGGAAGATAAACATTAGCTGATGATGATAATGATGTTTGTGTGTGTATAATACATATACATATATATATAATATCATCTGGATGTCCTTCCTACGCACACGCACAGAGAGAGAGAGAGAGAGAGAAAGAGAGGCTTTCTTTGGTTTCTGTCCACCAGATCCATTCACACAAGATTTTGTTCAGCTATAGTGCCTGAAGCCATACGGACGGGAAGCAAATTTACCATGCAGCCACACCTGCATCTTTATTCATACACACGCCTGCCCGCCTGCACGCACGCACACACACACACTCACACACACACACTTAAATCCAATACAAGGAAAATAGGGATGAAAACATCCAATTTTTCACTGGTTCAACTGTTTATACCTAATTTAGTAGAGAAAAACTTTACACTTTGCATGGGTAGATATTAAATTTATAAAAATGAAAAGAAAATGGGGACATACAATTGTCAATTCAAAAACCAAAATGAGGACCCAGGTTCGAAATTTCCCCAAGACACCTGAAGAAGGCTGGAGGGTATATCAGCCGAAACGTTGTGTTGACAACAAACAAGATGAGGACAAATATCCGTTGAATGTAAATAATGTACATAATTCCTCATCTCTTAAATATATTATACTATATTATATTATATTCTTATAACACTATAATAATAATAAATAATATAATAAATATATAGAATAATATAATAAATAATAAAAAAATATATTTATATAATAATAAATTCAAACTGGTTTCTTTTATGATATTTCACCAACTGTGTTGTTGTCAGGTGTTGCCTTCCTGATTGGTTGTCAACCATGAACAACTGAACTACCAAGCCCGATGAATTAGCATGTAGGTGATTAAATATTCCATTTCCATCATCAAAATGTAGTGGGTTTATCACCAGCAATGAGCTCATTGGCAACCTGTGGCCAGTTGTTTACAAAAATTGCATATGATTCATATGCGATCAAATTTGGCTTCAAGAATATAGGAAACTTTATTAATTCAATAATTAATAGTTTAGTCATTTTGACAAGTATGGGAAACAACTATGGACATACTTTGACCTTATGAGATCTTTTTGGCAAAGCATGGATTATATTTGTGTTAGGATGTTGTTGTTTAACCCCATGTCAACCCCGATTGAGCTTATCTATAAAAAGAAGACATTCCAGCTGTGATCATACTATCTTTTAAAGCATATTTAGAACTATATTATCTAATGAGTCTTACCCTTTTTTTGGAAGATGGTAGGGTGTAATTTGAGGTAGATTCAGCTGTTATTTCTACCAAGTTGAGTGATCTGTGATAGAGATCCCATGGTGACTCATACCATCATTTTGGATAAATAGAGATGGAAGTTTTGCAAGAAATCCCCATAAAAAAACCTATGAAATCTTGAAAGTTTTGAATAAACATTGATTCTGGGTGTCATAGTTACCAATATTTGACATCATGAACTCTCTCTCTCTCTTTTACATACTGGAACTATTTATTTATTCATTTATTTATTTTCTGTGAGGAAAATCATTTAGCAAAAGAAACAAATAGAATAAATACCATGCTTAGCAAAAAAAAAAAAAAAAAATTAATTACTGGAGTTGATTGATTTGACTAAAGATTCTTCAAGGTGGTGCCCCAGCATGACTGCAGTCTAATGATTAAAGCAATTAAAAGATAAAAGACAATAATAATTGTTACTCTATAATTAATCAGTAACTTTCAAATCCAGTAATTTAACCCTTTTGATACCAACCTGGCTGAAACTGCCCTTGGCTCTGTTGTACAATTGTCTTGTTTTCATAAGTTTTGAATTAAAATCTTCCACCAAACCTTAGTCACAATTTATGTTCCTAATCTTTAGCTTGATGATAACTAAGTTATTTTACTAAATTCTTTGTTATATTTAAAGCCAAATGAAAGAAACACAGAGCATCTCAAAATAAATACGGTAATGAAAGGGTTAAACAAACATTCGAGTGAGGTCGTTGCCAGTGCCGCTGGACTGGCTCCTGTGCAGGTGGCACATAAAAAACACCATTTGAGCGTGGCTGTTGCCAGTACCATCTGACTGGCTCTTGTTCCGATGGCACGTAAAAGTACCCACTACACTCTCAGAGTGGTTGGCGTTAGGGAGGGCATCCAACTGTAGAAACTCTGCCAGATCAGATTGGAGCCTGGTGCAGCCATCTGGTTCGCCAGTCCTCAGCCAAATCGTCCAACCCATGCTAGCATGGAAAGCGGATGCTAAACGATGGTGATGATGATGATGTTTCTGTTGGATCTGCGAAATTAAACCAAGGTTCGTCAATAGCTTTAGGATTATTGGAATGAGGATTATGCTGCAGGGGCTACTTGTTACCAGTTATGTATACATAGCAACATCCGCTAATACCCATGAAGAACTAGAACTATTATGGAAATTGGAAATCAGGAATCCAAAGCATAAAGCTATGGGGAAATAAGGGGAAAGTTTTTACCCATCAGTGGGAGAGGAATGGTTGATTTGTTGGAATGAATTCCTCAAAAAATATGTTTCTCTCAACATTGATATCATCATCATCATCGTTTAACATCTGTTTTCCGCACTAGCACGGGTTGGACGGTTCGACCGGGGTCTGGGAAGCCAGGGGCTGCACCAGGCTCCAGTCTGATGTGGCAGTGTTTCTACAGCTGGATGCCCTTCCTAAAGCCAACCACTCCGCAAGTGTAGTGGGTGCTTTTTACGTGCCACCGGCACAGGTGCCAGGGGAGTCTGGCATTGGCCACGATCGGTTGGTGGTTTTAACGTGCCATCAGTACAGAAGCCAGTCGAGGCGGCGCTGGCATCGGCCATGTTCGGATGGTGCTTTTTATGTGCCACCGGCACAGAAGCCAGTCGAGGCGGCGCTAGCAACGGCCTGTATATAACTTAATATAAATTTTGGTTTGTTTAGATAGTTATTTAATAACTAATAATATATAATTATCTACATTTTTTAGTGGTTCTTTTATACTGTATACACTGGCTTCCCTTATTTCGGTTCATTTACATTATGTACGGTGACACAATTCATAATTGTGGTTGGTTGTGAAAAGAAATTGTAAATGTATCAGCCAAGTTACACATTGTCTACTAATTTTCTGTGTTAGTGATGGATTAATTACCTCTTATTTGGAATGTTATGAACACAAAAAGGAAAAAATGTTTGCTATGTTTCGAGAATGAATGAGAAAAAAAGAAATAAAAAAGAGTATGTCTTTGTTGAAATTTCATTTGAATGTGGACATTTAATTTCCATTGTTTAACAGTTACAATGCAGAGTATTTAGTAATACCATTGTTAACTATCTCTTATCTTATCAGTTCTATATGAAACCAACGCTTCCATGCCTCCACAAACCATCAACTTTCAGTAAACAGTTTCTTAAATTTTCATTTGGAAATGTAGTAAATTCTAAGTCCATTTGCAATAGTTGAGTTCTATTTCTTTCTAATTATGCTAATGGAAGATTAGCTCCAGGAACCTCCAGTTGCTTCTCAGCTACATTTTCCATTCAGCTCTGTTTTCCCTCCACTCTGTCATTTTTTTTTCTATTAGTGCTTTCCATACTTATTCCCCCCCCCCCCCCGTCACTCCTCATCCTTGCCTTTTTTTTTTCCATATCAGTGTTCTGAGTTCATTAATTTAATCGAAGTATCGAAGAAGCACTGAATACACACATGACATTAGAATCCACTTTTGCTGATTGTTGTAAACAATGGAGTAACTTCAAACAGCTGTCACTTTTTATTTGGCTGCTGTTTTTTTTTTTTATATATTTAAAAGAAAAAAAAATGTTTTAATTTTTACTCAACTCCATAGTGATCCATTTATTGATAATAACACTGTTCTCGTGAAGCTGTATCTCATCCCTGTTGCTACATCTCAATATTCAATGCATTCCACTGAAAAAAAAATAATAACCAAGCAGCAGTCTTCAACAGGAAACTATATTTGAATCAATGGAAGAAACCTATTTACTGTTGGTTGTATTTAACAACTGCTCACTCTAGTGTTATAACAGTGTGCAGTAGAATGTTTGTCTTTTTAATATGTTTTTCAACCGTTTGAGTTATGCTTGCTACACTTTGCTCTGGTTCAACGCTTTGAACAAATCTACTCTGGATATAGCGGTTTGTTTCCATTGAAAGGATTTTTACAAACCAGGATGGGTAATGCAAATGGTAAAGACAAAACAGGTATATAATAGTTTTTTTAAAAAATATTACTTTTCCTCTCCGTATGATCAGTTTATTTCCTCCTTTTAGTCTGTGTAAAGTCCCATGTATGGGTTTAGCAAACTTGATGTTTTGATTGAGTTGGTTGGTTTTGAAAAGATTCCTACTGCAGCGTTTATAAAATTTACCAAAATACTGTCAGATATATCAGATTTTGATGCATGTAAGTCTTTTTATATTGTCCTTATTTTATTGTCTTCTTAAGGCTTTGTGAAGGTGCATGGTCTCCTGGTTAGAATGTTGTTCTCATGGTTTTAAGGTTTTTGATTCTCAGACTGGATGGTGGGGCTTTGTGTTCTTGAGCAAAACACTTCATTTCACATTATTGGAGTTCACTCAGCTGTAAATTGGTTTCAGCAATAACTGGGAGGTTAACCTTGTGGTGGACTGGTGTCTGGTTCATTGGGAGGGAGTGTTGTACCTTCAGTAATCTACTCCAGGGAAACTAATTTAAGCTCCAACCTTATGAGCCCAAGGGTTCATGTCAGATGTAAGTGCTAAATAAAGCTCATCACAGAATGCATGGATATAATGATTTATCTTGTATTTGTCACAGTCAGTAGACTGCAGTCCTGCTGGGGTACTGCTTTGAAGAATTTTAGTCAAACAAATCAACCCCAGCACTTATTTTTTTTAAAGCCTGGAACTTATTCTAGCAGTCTCTTTTGCTGAACTACTAAGTTACAGGGACGTAAACACACCAGCACTGGTTGTCAAGCAGTGGTGTGGGACAAACATAGGTACAAAGACAAATACAGACATAGATATATGTATCCATATATATGATGGGCTTCTTTCAATTTCCCTCTACCAAATCCACTCTCAAGACTTTGGTCAGCTTGAGGTTACAGTAAAAGACACTTGCACATGGTACACA
The DNA here is from genome assembly GCF_006345805.1 of Octopus sinensis. Taxonomy (NCBI): domain Eukaryota; kingdom Metazoa; phylum Mollusca; class Cephalopoda; order Octopoda; family Octopodidae; genus Octopus; species Octopus sinensis. The sequence continues at coordinate 3,038,705 of NC_042998.1, read as the reverse complement.
CAGTGAGATTGAACCCATGAAAAACTTTTTACCACTCACCCATACCTATGTTTTCAAAACTTTTAACTTTTGAAATTGTCACAATTACTATTCTTTGAAAATTTAATTCAGGTTTTTAATAAATCCTTTAATTCCTTTATCACAAATATACTGAAACTCAGTTTGATTTTAGCTTTTCAAAACATTCACCATTGCTTACTCCATTTCACTGTTGCATAATAACTGTTTCTACTGTCAAAAATCTAAAACGTTTTTGAGACAAGTAACCTCAAAGGAAAACTTTATCATTTCATTTTTGTATACTTCAAAAACAAATTTTTCTTACATACTCAAAAATTAATGTACATCTGAAAATTAAAATTAACAATTAGTGTTGAATACTAGGGAGTTATGTAGATTGGGTCTGATTATGAAACTAAGGAAAAATTAAGATAGTTCGTTTTTGGAACAGTGAATCTCAAAGCAGATAAAACTGCAAATAATACTGCGTAAATATTGGGCTAAAATCTCTTTTGTATAGAAAAAGTCATTGGCTGCCTGCAGGAAATTCTTACCCTGTCTACAATATTCGGTTTTCACTGGTAATAATAAAGTTTCTAAAGTGAATAGAGGAATTCAAAGAATTGCTTTGCTCCAATAATAGAATGCTTGTCATGTATGAAGATGTTGGTTCATGTCCTACTGGCAGCTTTTGACTTTTTGTATCCAAAGGGTTTTTAACTAAGGACTATTTGTTTCTGAATTGGAGAATAGTAAACAACTGCCAAGGCTTATTGCCTAGGCTTTTCTGTGTTGCTCAAATTCTTTATCATCATCATTTAATGACCATCTTCTATGCTGGCATGAACTGGACTTTTAATCAGAGCATAGAATATGAGGTTAGCAGTTTGACTAATATTTACTTTTGAAGGAGTAACTTCAGAAGAGTAAGAAAGACTGCATATGATGATTCTTATGAGATAGAGTAACGCAATAGGAGTACATATAATGAAAGTATATAGGCAGTATATTGAGATGAGTACTGCAGTGTCATAAATGGAGTTTCACTATAGCAAATACTTATGACAAAAAAGAAAAAAAAGACAAGTATAAAGTTTGGGTGGTTATTAAGAATGGTATTATATAAATAGAAATATTATTATTTATAAGTCTCTCTAAAGGAGACTATGGCAGCGGTACTGGATATTAACAGTTATCGCCAGTCCATAACGGCAGCTTTCGTCCTACATTTATGGACTGCCGTATTAGCTTGGCAATGACTGTTAATGTTATTATAAATTTTACTGAGTCATTATAAACCAAATATGAAAATGAAATTTAATATGCTTGTACTTTTTGGTAGCCATTTGTTTTGTATGTCAATTCCCCAAAGTGAAATGAATTTTGTTTTGTGAGAAAGACTGGGTTAGTAGATCTGTAATATTTGAGAAAATGAAAGAAAAATCCATCCTTTTCTTTTACAAATTCAGAAGAAAGAATTGCTGTATTAACCAAAATGTTAACAAATAAAAGCAAAATACATTTTAGTATTGGAATATATTTTGCTCTGCTATTATAGCTGTCAAAGTCTGATATGTATTTTTGTATTTCTTTCTGGGAATACTTGTTTTTCTTTTTCACATGTCTATGTATGCATTTGCATGCTAATATGACCGTATTTAAGGGATAATCTAAAAATGACCAGTGCTTAATTATAGTCCACATAGCATGAAGATGATAGCTATGAAATTTCTCCTTGCTTGTTTGTTTCCCTATCAGTCAATTTTCAATGGAGCCTGGATACTTGTCTGTCTATCTTGGTTAATTCAGGCAGTAAGTTATGAAGACTGGGTCCTGAAAGTATTAGCTAGATGTTCTAATCTACAAAGCTAATTTACTTCTAGAGAGCATCTAAGCCGTTACTCAATCTGATAGAAATGGCAGCCATAGGTCTCTCAAATCACATTGTACTGTTTAAAAGTACTGGCAGAATTGTTAGCATGCCAAGCAAAATGCTTAGTGGCATTTTGTCCATCTTTACATTCTGAGTTCAAATTCCACTGAGGTCGATTTTGCCTTTCATCCTTTTGGGGTCAATTAAGTACCAGTGTAGTATTATCATCAATGTAATTGACCAGCCCCCTCCCCCAAATTTTCAGGCCTTGTGCCCATAGTAGAAAAAATTATTATTATTATTATTATTATTATTATTATTAGTAGTAGTAGTAGTAGCAGTCGTCTTTGATACACAAAGTGATGTGGTCATGACTGGAATGCCTTTGATCATAGGTTTGCTTGATCAGAACTGGGGGCTAAACAACAACCATCTCGATTTGATTTATCTACTAAATTTTAAGCTAGTAGCTTTTGATATAGTTTTCTTTTGCGGCCTCCAAAACTACTTTGATTCATTGACTGCTTTTACAGTTCCTTTCTCTTTTAACCCTACAGCATTCCAATTACTCTGTCAAGTTATAATGTTTACTGGCTTACTTTGTCATAAATTAATCATACATTATCTTGTTGCTTCGAGGTTTCAATTATGTGATTGTTCATTTTTAGGATGACATTGTAGGGGTAGGTGTTAGAGTTCAAATGAGGCTGCTTTGAACATAAGATGGGTAGAATATATGGGCCAGATAAGACCAGTTTGAAAGCTAAAAGGTTAATGTCCCTCATAGGAGTTTAATGCCTACATATCTGACATAGCTTATTTTTTTGTTATTTTCTGTTGCATTTTTATGAACAATATAACATTATTGGTTGCAAGTTCTGAATAGGCCAGTCACTTTATTGCCTTTACAACAGCTTTGTTACTCTTTGCATTTTTTTCTAACATGCCTAGGCAAAAAAGTATCTATGTATAGTTGCAGGTTTCCCAATCATGTGGTTTTGTGTTTAGTGCCAATGTCTGGCACTCTGGTCAAGTATCTTTCATGATAGCCCCAGATTGATCAAAGCCTTGCAAGAGGATTTGTGCAAACACGAAAAAAATTGTTGTGTGTGTGGTTGTTTGTGTTTGTATATATATGTATGTTTATAAGCATGCTTGTTTATTATATATGTACATAGGAGCTCAGTGTAGCCTTGTTATTCACTGGATCCTATCAAACCATCCAACCCATTCCAGCTTGGAAACCGGATGTTAAATGATGATGACTGTGTGTGTGTGTGTGTGTGTGTGTGTGTCCAGAATCATGCCGGATGTGGAGGAGGACAGGAAATAGTAATTCAGTGAAGGAGAAGTAGTGAGAGTAATAGCCTTAAGTGAAAGGGAGTGAGAGAAAGTAATAGCAATGAGAGAAAGGAAGGGGTTAAAAAAAGATCAGTGTTTCAACTCTATGTGTACAAGGGAAGTATGTAAATGCTTTTATGTGTGATTATTATGTACCTTCTTTTGTACCTTATTTATATATAAAATGCTACAATTAGCTGTCATTATTGATGGCAGGAGGTCAGCTAGTGTTTCTATATTATATGCTTATCACTGCCAGAGTGAAGTGATGCTGTTGTTGACATTCCTTGTTGATATTATGATCAGTTGTTCTGTGGTTTCAAAGCTTTGTGAGATAAAGATCTCCCTTCATTTGAAAGACAGGTAAAGGTCAGCGATGGGGAAAGCCTCAGGCTGTAAAGTCCTGTCTGAAATAGATCTTCATCCAGACCTTTGTCCGCACAGAAAAACGCACTTTGAACGAATGAACATGTATGTATATATGTATGTTTACATGCATGCATGTATGCTACCATCAGATTTTTATCATTTTGTATATGTATATGTGTGTGTGTAATCTGTGTATATGTGTGTGTATATCTGTCTACACACACACACACAAACAAACAAACATATCTGTCTGTGTATAGATATATATAAATGTGTGGTGTATATAATATATATATATATATATATATATATATAAATAAATAAAATATGTGTTTGTGTATAGACATTTATGCATATATATATACATAAACATCTGTCTATGTATATGTGTATAAATATATATCTATATGTATGGGTGTATGTCTATATATCTATCTATCTATCTGTGTGTGTGTGTGTGTGTGTGTGTGTGCAGTATCATTGTTTCCAATTTTCCATGAAAACACGCCTGGCTGTTGGGGAAAATCTTATCTTGCTTTGAAGCATGTGAAGGTTGGTGACAGGAAGGACATCCAGCTGTAGAAAATCTGCCTCAATGAAGTTTGTCTGACCCATGCCAGCATGGAAAAGTAAATATTAAAGTGGTGATGACGATGATGATGACGATAATATTATATAATGTGATTTGCACATAGGCAACATGTAACTGATAATATTTTTTTTGTTCAGAACTGCAAACTGGCCTCAAAAAAAAAAAAAAAAAAAAAGGAACAAAAAAAAAACAACAAAAATGCAGCCTTTTAGCTGCTTTTGTTAGTGCTGAACGAGGATGATTCTTTTATAGCGTTGAATAGAAGTTGTGCACAGCTAATAGAGTCCAAGTGCTTGAAGCTGTCAGCCAGTTCACTGTTAGGATGGCTCTTGGAGTGTCATTCATTATTTTGCTACACAACAACAACAGCAACAACACACACGCACACACACATTAAAGGAATATTGATTCAGATTTACTCACCTGACGGGAATAAGATGGAAAATGGTATCTGTCTGTATGTCTTATGCATGTATTATCTATACCTGAGCACGGGAAAAGGATATAAGAATAGTTTTTAAAATTGTGTGTATTTGCAAATATATTGTCATTCATTCTTTTATTAGTTCCAGTGTTAGGGTTGTGGCCATGCTATAGCACTGCCTGTGCAATTGGCTCTGCTTCTATAGTACTTTTTCTTACTTCTTTATTGCCCACAAGGGGCTAAACACAGAGGGGACAAACAAGGACAGACAAAGGGATTAAGTCGATTAGATCGACCCCAGTGCGTAACTGGTACTTAATTTATCGACCCCGAAGGGATGAAAGGCAAAGTCGACCTCGGCAGAATTTGAACTCAGAACGTAACAGCAGACGAAATACCGCCAAGCATTTTGCCCGGCATGCTAACGATTCTGCCATCTCGCCGCCTTGTACTTTTGGTAAATAAAGGAGTTTCATCCAACAATTGCATTTCTTGTGACGTTGGTTCATCTGAAACTGCAGCGAGTATGTTATCCAGGTACTTCTTGAATACATTTGCAAGATACCTTAGGCTGTGGCTATATGCAGCCTTTTTTTTCCCCCTCTGACATGGTTGGGTGGGACTCATAGCATCTTATCATTCATTGGTTGCCCCTTCATAAGGGTCACTGAGCAGCAAAGAGAACTGTACAGTTTTGTTGTTGTGTGTAATTCTTGTTTTTTGGTAATGTTTCTCCCATCTGAACGATCTTCTCATCATGAACTAATCTGTGTCTTGGATTGAATATATTTTATCTAGTTACTTGCACTTTATAGCAGGGCAAAAGGGTCTCCTTTACTGTGTGTCAGTTTATTTTTTTGTCAGTGTTCCTCCTTTTTTATCATTTGGAGAACCCCACCTTCATAGGTATACCACCTTCACCACTGCTCTTTAAAAGTATCAATTTTGTATCATAAAACTGAAGATCTCAGGTGGGTTGGTATAAAAACTGCTAAGTGAAATTATGAAAACAATATTCTATATGCTAATTTTGATTTTTACCCGAATCCTGGGATTATGTTCTTGTGGTTTAGAAGAAATGTATAACTGAAAAGCCTATTTTTCACATTTTTATTAAAAGAAAGGAAACATCTCTTGCTTTTAGTCATCATCATCAGCATCATTGTTTAACGTCCGGTTTCCATGCTAGCATGGGTTGGATGGTTCGACTTGGGTCTGGGAAACCAGGAGGCTGCACCAGGCCCCAGTCTGATCTGGCAGTGTTTCTACAGCTGGATGCCCTTCCTAACGCCAACCAATCTGTGAGTGTAGTGGGTGCTTTTTACATGCCACCGGCACAGAGGCCAGAGGAGGCTGGCAACGGTCACAATTGGTTGGTGCTTTTTACGTGCCACCAGCATGGGTATCACAACAACAATTTGATTTTTGGATGTTGATGTTGGTCACCCTACAATCCAAGGTAAGCACAGCAGGTCATCCTACGGTCCAAGGTACTTTTGAATGGGCTGGGGCTGGTTATGCGAAACTCACTTCATTTGTTGGGTCTTCGCAGTCACAGCATACCTCCAGAGGTCTCGGTCTTTCGTCATTGCCTCTGTGAGGCCCAACGTTCGAAGGTCATGCTGTAGTCATTATTATTGTTATTTACAACACAGTGATTGATTCGTTAGGAAGCCTCACAGAACATTTTATTTTTAACTCTTAACTCCAATTCAGCTTCTTTTATTTCTGACTTTATTGGTTCTGTCCTTTGTTGAAACTTGACCCTTGTTTAATCAAGTGTCGTTTTGCTAACGTTGTGTTTGCTCCTCTTATCTTTCCTCCTGTCTCTCTCCATTTCTTTATAGCCAACAGTTCTAATACCTTTGTTTCTTTCCTGTATAGAGCCAGCCTTTCCTTTATACTCATATTGCATGCTTGGAAAATCATAGCCCTTTATTTCTAAATAAATATTCTTAGTTCTTTACTGATTTAGTACTGATTGTTGTTTTATTTCAACAATTTTATATAGCATTGGGTCTATTAAAACCGAGAATTCCTCAAATATCAAACGGTTTAGAAACTCTCTGAAATTGTTCCATTAAAGGCATTGATAAACATTCCTTGGCAGCAGTGTCTTTTATTTTGATAGTTGAATGGAGTCTGCAGTCTGTTTGCCAATAATACTGAAGAATTGAGTTATTTTATGTTCGTTATTGTCTCTTTTATCTTTGTTCTAGGAAGTCTACTGTCACTGTTATTACTCAAAGTTAATCTATGTCTTGAACTATAAGCTGCAAATAGCTGGTTGGTTGATAAGCTTAACCCTTTGGCATTTAAACTGGTCCTATCCAACCCAAATATTCTACCTGTTATTATTTTTTTTCCAAACATCTACCTTGCATTGTCATTCTAAAAATAAACAATAATCACATTATAAAAATCTGGAAGCTTTGAGATAATAAAACAAGATTAGTTCAAAACAATGTAAATAAACAATCATCACATTTGACAAAGAAGTCTGAATGCCGAAGGGTTAAATGGCTGAAGGTTAATATTTGTTGGGAAAAGAAGATTATAGAGATGACTGGTATAGTAAACCATTGGCCTAAATTTATTTTATTTCATTTATTTTATTTCATCTAGTTTCAGCTTACGAGCTGTGGCCATGCTGGGGCACCGCCATTTGGTGTTGCTACATGATTTGATTTTTCTATAACTCAGTATTTGTGAGTTAAAATCCTTTAACTTTACATCTCTCTGGAATTAAAAGAATAAGGAACAGTAATTTACTAGAGTTCATTAAAAAGTTTATTCTTGGTTTTCTATGAAAGTTGGCCTTATTTTTGTCAAAATGAATCAATATTTTGATGAGGATTTCATGTAAGTGAGGAAGAAATGTCAGTAGGTTGGTTATTTGGATGAAATGTTAAAAAGTAAGTCTGCAGCAAGATGTTGCAAATGTGATGAAAGATAACATAGATTAAGCATTACTTAATATCAAATCTTGATGTAGATGGCTGGCATATGTGTGTGTGTGTGGTGTGTGTGTGTGTGTGTGTGTTTGTTTGTGTGTGTGTGTGTGTGTGTGAGGGGGCTTATAGCTTTTGTATACCAAACCACTGACAAGTCTTTAGTTGGCCTGGGGCTATAGAAGACAGTACTTGCCTTAGGTGTCATGCAGTAAAACTGAACCTGAAATCATGTGGTTGAGAAGTTAACTTCTTAAGTACACAGCCATGTGTGTGGTTGTGTGTGTGTGTGTGTAAGCATATATGTATATGGTTCCGGGTTCAGTCCCTCAGCATGGCACCTTGGGTAAGTGTCTTCTTCTATAACCACGGGCCGACCAAAGCCTTGTGAGTGGATTTTGTAGACGGAAACTGAAAGAAGCCCATCGTATATTTATATGTTTGTGTGCCTATGTTTGTCCCACCACCATCGCTTGACAACCGATGCTGGTGTGTTGGTGTGTTTACGTCCCCGTAACTTAGCAGTTCGACAGAAAAGACTGATAGAATAAGTACTAGGCTTCCAAAGAATAAGTCCTGGGGTCGATTTGTTCGGCTGAAGGTGGTGCTACAGCATGACCGCAGTCAAATGACTGAAACAAATGAAGAGTAAAAGAGCCAAAAAAAAGAGTAATGCTTCAGAATGAAGCGTCAGTTGAGTGTAGAATGGTAATAAGAAATAGGGATGAAAAAGGAATACTCAGCCATGCTATGAACTTCATTAACGTAAATGTTTATTCTGTTGTCGTTCCACTTTCTTATAATATATATATATATATATATATATATATATATATATACATGTATAAATTTTATCGATAGTGTTGAAATTCTGGTGATATTTGGTCAATAACTGATGAAGGATTCACCATGTCCGCATTATGTGTGTTCTCTTGTTCTTCCATATGTTCCTTTGTCATCACCCTCTGCCAAATTTTTTATTATATTTGTGTTATATAAATTCTATGTATATTCAGAATATTATGTGCATATTGATTCTGCATATATATATATATATATATATGCCAGCACCGCCCCGACTGGCTTCTGTGCAGGTGGCACATAAAAAGCACCAACTGACCGTGGCCGATGCCAGACCCCTCTGGCACCTGTGCAGGTGGCACGTAAAAAGCACCCACTACACTCGCGGAGTGGTTGGCGTTAGGAAGGGCATCCAGCTGTAGAAACACTGCCAGACCAGACTGGAGCCTGGGGCAGCCCCTGGCTCCCCAGACCCCGGTCGAAACCGTCCAACCCGTGCTAGCGCGGAAAACGGACATTAAACGATGATGATGATATATATATATAGCAATAAGAAAATGGAGGGGATCAATAGGTGGGTCATCAGCTTTTACACATTATATTATGTTAACTTATTTATTTATTTACTAAATTGATAATTACAATAATTATATATATATATGGGAGCAAGAAATGTCTTGTTTGTGTTCTCCAGTAAATAAGTTTCCTTAATTTAGTGGACATAGAAGGACCATTGGAATATGGAGGAAAAAAAAAAGAAGAGCTCTATTTAAATATCTCATTTCCTGACGTGTATCATATTTTTGGATCCACTTTATAAACTGATATCTATATAATCTCTGTTCAAAAAGCTAAGTTTCATATCCTGGTTCAAACTAATGTTAAAAAAAACAACAAAAAAGCAAAAAAACAAAACAAAACTAATCAATAATTCAGTGTAAACCATTTGAGTGTTGACCATCCTGCCAGCACCAATCCTTTTGTTTGAAGCAATTTGATAGATTAGTCATCAAATGCTAATTTTGATACCATTAGTTTGCAGATTCAACACTTGTATTATATATAGCTCAGCACTTTGCCTAGTAAAAGGTAAATATTAAGCTTTCAGTAGAAACAACATTAGGTCTTTGATTCTTGATCTGTCTTCTTTTGACTAAAACAAACTTTACCTGGATGTACACTTGAAGATAGCTTTCTGTCATTCAACACTATAGGGGACACGGACACATGGACACACACACGCACACACACACATACACACATACACGTGTGTGTGTGCATTTGTGTGTCTAGGCTTAGGGTTTGCTTTGCCTTGTATTGACATTGTGTGATAGCAGGACATCAGCCTCACTGTTATAGGAGTTGTCCTTCTTTTCCAGTCTTTTGTGAAAATATTACCTTGTTTGGAAATAGATGCATGTGACAAGAAGGGCATTTGGCCATAGAAAATTTGCTTCAGTGAATTCAAACCGACCCACTTGAACATGGAAAATTGGATGATAAGATGATTATATATATATATATATATATATATATATATAAATTTTTTGTGTAATAAGATAAAAAAACCAAGGCTGTGTAGATATTAGAGCATTTATAGATAGTAGGTCTTACAGCTGTTTCTAGGATATTAATTAATAATATCCTTTCATCGGAGACAAATAATATCCTAGAGACAGCTGTAAGACCTATCTATCTATAAATGCTCTAATATATATACAGCCTTGGTTTTTTTATCTTATTATGCAAAAAATTCTTATATACACACGCTGACATAGAACCAACGTTGAACCCTTTATTCACAATATTACCAAATCTGGAACTTAACTATGGTCTGTCTATAGCAGTTATTCAGCATTACTTGACACCTTTGGGTCTCAATGACACCATTATCTCTTATATATATATATATATATATATATATATATATATTGTGGAGTACCTTTCAGTGGTACTGGCACGAGTGCTTTTTATGTAGTACTGGTACAGAGCTCTTGCAGGCCCTGTGCCAGTGATCCCCCTGATGTAGAGGATTGGCCTGCAAGAGCCAAGTGCTGGTGCCACATAAAAAGCACGTGTGCTGGCACTGTGTAAAAGCACTTGTACCAGTGCCATGTTAACATCACCCAGCGCATGCTGTATAGTGGTTGGCATCAAGAAGGGCATCCAGCCATAGAAACTGAACAGTCAAACTGGAACCTGGGGCAAAACAAAAACAAAACAAAACTAATCAATAATTCAGTGTAAACCATTTGAGTGTTGACCATCCTGCCAGCACCAGTTCTCTTGTTCGAAGCAATTCGATAGATTAGTCATCAAATGCTAATTTTGATACCATTAGTTCGCAGATTCATTGCACCAGCTAAAGTGAAGTTGCTTTTTTATCTGAAAAGCAAAATAGGGTCCTCACCATTCTATGTTGTCATGTAAACTAATAGAGAGGGTTAGGGTAGAATGTAACTGCGGAAGATGAACTAGGGTGGGAGAGGAGGAAAAGAAAGAAAAGACTATGGGAGGGTTTAGAGTGATCAGGTGAGAGTGTTGAGGGAATGAGAAATAAGGGAGCCAATTCTAGGAGTGAAGACAAGAGACGATAACAGTAGGAAGATGGTAATGACAAGGTGTAATGAGTGAAAGTAATTTCAATTGCAGAGGGAGGGGAGAGAGAGGGGGATGGGATGGGAGGGTGAGGTGTATCAGATTCCGTTACATCTGAAACAACTTGCGTTACTCAGGCAACATGGAGAGAGAGAGAGAGAGAGAGAGAGAGAGAGAGAGCAGCTACATGGTGTGAGAGAGAGAGAGAGAGTGCATGTGGTGGATGCCAGTAAAAAGTGACCAAAGATGGAGGATGAGATGAATAAAAGTGACTTTGCAATATGTAAGAATTGAGTTTCCCAATTGTAAAGAGCTTCCCTGGTAGATATTGAAAGACCCCGGAAGACACGGGATGAGGTGGTCAAGCATGACCTTTGAACGTTGGGCCTCACAGAGGCAATGACAAAAGACTGAGACCTCTGGCGATATGCTGTGACTGCGAAGATCCGACAAATGAAGTGAGTTCTGTGTGCAACAGTATAGAGGTGTATTGACATGTGAGATTACATTCATCCATGTAAGAAATAGTGTGAGAAAGATAGAGTAAGATTTACTCTCTCTCTCTCTCTCTCTCTACACACACACACATGTAAACACACACACATGTAAACACACAGTACATAATTAAATACTCTTATATTCTACTGAAATTTTTTTTATCCCTTAGGAAATTTATATCCTTTGTCGTTAACTGTTAATTATAAACTTTAAACCTCCATAATTCCACTCTAAAAATGATAAACTACAATACTTTAACTTTGTTGCTTCTTCTTTGTCTTCAAAACTCACTCAGACTCCACCTCTTATACACAACAACGAGGGGGGGGGTGCAGTCACACTAATGACCAGAGATTAAAGCTTGGTTTTAATTCCTATATACATACCAGTTTATCTTCCCCTTTCGTTCTACTGTCTTAAGTTTTAATAGAGGGAGTTGTTGTCAATCTCTTTCTCTCTCTCTCTCTCATGTAAGTAGTTCATGCAGTTTTCTTATACATTCATTTTATATTCAATTTTTGAAATTTGTTTTTCACTACAAGCATTTAACTTCTAAATTCCTCTCCATTAACTACTGTAAGTTATGTTCTAAAAAAAAAAATCTGGACATGTGGCATTCTAAATATTTCTTTGAAATATTTAAATCTGCTGCAACAACCAACTTAGCTTTAGTTTATAGTTTTGTAAATATTAGTCACATCCTGTATTATATGTGTAGGTGTGTAATTTATTTGATAATTTTTAGTTTTTTAAAACTCACCTTCAGTTTTTTTTTTTATTTGGCATGAAAGGGAATTAATTTATTGTCTGAGTAACACCAACCATTTTTATAACACAACACACACACACACACACACACACACACACACACTACTTAAACAATTTAGAATTACCACAATGATTCATTTATTTATCTGACTTATCTTATTGGACATGATTCTCTGTTATTATCTTCCTTATACATTTTTATTTTTCCCCTTATTCCTTTATTCCTGTTATTATTGTCATTCTTCCAGGATATTTAGTTAAATGTCGAAATGCACTGCATGTTTGTGTTGTGTGTGTGTGCGTGTGGTGTAGCGCATCAAAGGTGATGGTAGTGTTGATCCAAGGCATTCATCCTCCCCTGCTTCCAGCACATTGTTTCACATGAGAGCAGATGTGGCTAACAAGACCGACATGGGGTAGGCAGATCAACGAGATATTACCTACTTTCACAACACACTACTTTGGCAACGCTGTCTCTGCTGGCTGGGACATATGCACCGGATGCCTGGTGGGTGGTTACCGAAAGATACACTGTATGGGGGAGCTAGCCTCTGGCAGATGTGCTCACGGACGACCACATCTCCATTTCAAGGATGTGTGCAAACATGATATGAAGGCAGTAAGTATGAATACCAAAAGCTGGGAGAACATGGCAAAAGGCTGTTTGTGCTGGAGATAAACGCTGAGTATTGCCCTGAGGGAAGGAGATCACATACGTCAGACAGCAGAGGACAGACAAGGATGCAGGAAGATCAAACCACCAACAAACGACCAACTGACCAACCACATTTGTGACCGTTGCCGCCGTGACTGTCACTTACACATTGGCCAGGTCAGTCTCAAGTGATGCTGCAACACAATCTGATCCAAGGTGCAGATCCATTGTCTTTCGAGACTAATGGATGCCAATCGTATATATATATATATTGTAATCGAAATCGAAATTGAATCAATCCTATGACTGGCACCTGGCAGATGCCAGGACCCCTGGACTGGAGAAACGTAAAAAGCACTATCCGAATCGTGGCCGATGCCAGCGCCCCCCCGACTGGCTTCCGTGTCGGTGGCACGTAAAAAGCACTATCCGAATCGTGGCCGAAGCCAGTGCCGCCTCGACTGGCTTCCGTGCAGGTGGCACGTAAAATGCACCAATCCGACCGTGGCCGATGCCAGCCTCGCCTGGCTCCAGTGCAGGTGGCACATAAAAAGCACCCACTACACTCATGGAGTGGTTGGCATTAGGAAGGGCATCCAGCTGTAGAAACATTGCCAGAATAGACCGGAGCCTGGTGCAGCCTTCTGGCTTCCCAGATCCCCGGTCGAACCGTCCAACCCATGCTAGCATGGAGAACGGACGTTAAACGATGATGATGATATATATATATATAGTTAATCCAAACATGAACAAAGAGAAAACACAAGGATGTGGAACAAGTATAGTGTTATTGGATGCTCAGGAAAGGAAAGAAAAAAGGAGGAATTAACGTTTCGAGCGGAGCTCTTCGCCAGAAACATAGAAAAAGGAGAGGTCCAAGGAAGGGAAGACGGAGAAAGAAAAGCGTCAACACATACACATACATACATACATACATATATATATATATATATATATACATATATATATATATATATAATGCAAACATTATAGAACTTCAATTTCTATACTGTTGATGTACAGAAAAAGGAGGGAAGGAATCTCTTGACAGATTGTTTCATGATTTGTTGTCTGCTCCTTAGAGAAGTACCAGGTTTCCTTCCACAGTCAATGGCATGGGTCAACCATTATACAGGCTAGCAGTTTGGTGGATGGCCCAATATGTATATCTGTGCTTTTGATGGCTCATCATCATAAATTACACAATATCTATTTTATGCACAACAGAGCATAAGCAAATAATGTATTTACATTCTTTTTTAACTCACAATGAGGTTTTCATTAAGTTTATAGTTATTCCACTTCTTCTGCTTTATGCTGGGTTATGCATAAAATAGATATTGTTTAATCAATGGTGGGCTTGCAAAAGCACAAATATGCAAATTAGGCTCCCCCTTCCTGGTGCTACTCTAATTTATGACAGGTTTATATAACAGTTGGTCTATGCTATTGATTGCAGGGAGGAAGCCAGGTATGTCATCTCTGAAAAGTAGTCAACAATCTGTGAAATGGTTCACCCTCTTTTTTCTCACATCATTAGCATATAAAGAATGTATTTATTTACATTATTTAACCCACTGTGAGATGTGATTAAATTTATTTAAGTTTTTCTGATTTGCACTGTTTTGTGCATAATATGTCCATCTCTCTGTCTGTCTCTTTCTCTCTCTATATATAGTATATATATTACATACATATAAGAGGGATGACCTGTAAGTGGACAGCCATTATGCTAGAAGAAGATCTAGCAAAATGGATGGCCACTTACAGGTCATCCCTCTTATATGTATGTAATATAATTTTTTCTAAAACTTCAGAATTTTAAATATGCTAGACCACTGGTTTTAAATTGATAATAATCAAATTAATATTCAATTTTTCACTCTTATTATTTTATATATATAGTGTGTGTGTGTGTGTATATATATATATATATATATATATATATATATATATGTATAAAAGCAAATCTATTAGCTTTAATGGTTCTACCTATAGCATTATTCCACCTCCATGTCACTTTCCAAAAGTCCAGCTGGATGGAAGGTGACATCATAGTGGAGTAGTCTTGTAGACTGACTCGTAAAATCTAAGGTAAGCCTTGGAGAACCTGGAAGAAAAGGAGTAGCAGAGTGCAGTATCAAATAGCTAGAAGCTAGATATCTGGTATACTTTGCCAATGGGAAGAGTTTTGCTATTAATCTGTGATCTGAGGGTCAGAGGCATGAGATGTTCCTGATTGCAAAGCAGTGTAGTAGAAAGAGTCCAGATGGAGACAGTGAAATGTTTAAGGAATGATAACAACACACTTGCTTCTACTGTTACTTGAAAGAAAGTGGCATTGAGGTGTTATTATGAATGGAAAGTTATTATTGAATGTGAAGAATGCACAGGTGAGAGAAGGTCTATCCTAAACAGACTCAGCTGATGAATCAGCTATTCAACTTGACAGCAGATGGATGCGTGTACAATTACGGATATGAAGTCTGGGAAGGCTACTAGTTCATCAGGGATAGTTGAAGAAATAGTTAAAATAACTGGCAAAACAGCAAGTATGTTAGTCACTTGTATAATCAGTCAGGTAGTACAGGAATGTGACATATTCAAGGATTAGTGTAGCAGTATCATTGTAAAGTGCAAAAGAGATGGACTAGAAAGGGGGCAACTGTAGAAGTATCAAACGGTACAACTATTTACGAAAGTTATGGAAAAAGTTATTGTATAACTGATTTTAAAAAGAATTGATCTGGCTTCCATGCCAGTGGCACGTAAAAAGCACCAATCAATCGTGGCTGCTACCAGCCTCCCCTGGCTCCTGTGCCGGTGGCATGTAAAAAGCACCCACTACACTCTCAGAGTGGTTGGCGTTAGGCAGGGCATCCAGCTGTAGAAACACTGCCAGATCAGACTGGAGCCTCGTGCAGCCTCCTGGCATCCCAGATCCCGGTCAAACTGTCCAACCCATGCCAGCATGGAAAGTGGGCATTCAATGATGATGATGAGATTTAGTTTTGTTTCATGTCAGGAAGAGGTATTTCAAACATCATCTTCATCTTTAGCTAGGATAAGCCACTTTTTGCATAAAGAAGTCTTTGACACGATTCTATGCTCTGTATTCTAATGGCTACTAAGGAAACTAAGGGCAGATGTATGGCTTGTGTGTGCTGTACAAAACAGATACAGAGGTTCTGTTAGCAAGGAGGTTCTGCCACTTTAGAATGTAGGTAATGATCCATTACTGCTTTATATTCAGCATCTTCCTGCTTATTATATTCCTCCAGGCCAGTATAGTAGAGTTTATAACCTAATTCTTATAGTGGAATTTGCAGTTGGTTTAAAGAAACCCTTTCAGACATGGAAGCAAGACCTAAAACTGAGAAAGCTGAAAGTCAGATTAGGAAAGACTAAAATTTTGATAGGAAGAACAGAACTCTGCTACCATCAGTGAAATGGCTGTGCTTCATATGCAGAAAAGATGTAGATTGGGCTTCTGCAATCTAACCAGTGTAAACTATGGATGCACAAGAAGTATGGTGGGATTACAGGCAGGCCAATAAAAAAGAAGGTAGCCATAAGATAAACTTAGATAAACTTAGATATGTTTCGACCAAAGATTGGTCCAGGCCATGTCTAACTTAATAGCACCACCTGATAGGATTATTTGAATCCTGTTTAAGTCAAGTTTTGTTTATGGTCCATTCAAGTAGTGAGTTCTTGTTGGGTGAGTTGTATCCAATTATGGGTGGCTTATCTGGTATTCTTTGAAGGAATCTATCCAGACTCGGTTTAAAGTTGATGGGATCCTTTTCCTCTTTGATCTCTCTTGGGACAATATTAAATAGGGCAGGGCCTGTTGAGGAAAAGAAATTATGTTGCAGTGTACATGTATGCTGTGATTTTGAATTGGGCAGGGGACGTATGTGCCATATGTGGTAAATATGCAGTAGTTAGCAGTAGGAAGATTTGAAGGAAGTAAATTCCTTCAAATGCTGAGAAGGATCACTAGAAGTTGTTGATAGCTTCTGTTACCTAATTGTCCTAATTAGCAGTGGAGGTATGTGTATTGAAAGCATAATAACCAGAGCAAGAACAGTTTGGGAAAAGTTCGAGCAGTTGTCACCTCTGCTGTTTATTAAGGGCTTCTTTCTTGGAAAGAATTATAATCTTGGGGCAGATTATATGATGTTTTTATAAGTCGTGATGCTTCATGGGAACAAGACAGGGGCCTTGCTTGCAGAAGATTTGCAAAGACTCTGCTCTGTTGGTTATGTAATGTTAGTGTACATACCTGACAAAGTGAAAATGAAATGTGAAAAATAAAATAAAAAATAAGAAGCAGAATACAGAAGGAATCATAGTATAGAAAAGAGAAAACTGTACTGGTAGAGGCATATGATGTTTATAGAGAAAGACAACTGTTTAGAGAAGTGTGGGTGTATAGGGTGGATGGAACAGGTTGGATGAAGACTGGAGACATGGAATGAGTTAATGAAGACTTGATCAAAAACAGTTGCACCTCACAGTGGAGGAGACAAAGGACTGTAGTCATTGGCAACATATGGTGCAGAAAAAAAAGACCTGACCACCCATGCAGATATTTATGTCTGTCTGTTTGTTTTTACCTAATCTACCCACCTTATGTATGTATGTGTGTGTGCATGCATACAATTGCTCTGCAGCAGTTTTTATGCACCTTGTCTGTTTCAACATCAATTTATCTCTAAAAGCAAATTATTTGTAAATACTTGAAAATTGATATCTAGAAAAGATAAATTTTAAAAATAATTAAGACAGACATTTTTACCTTTGGGCGTTGTTAGTTTGTGCTACTTACGAAACCATATAATCTGTTGATGAATTAGAATATTTCTCATAGGTACAGGTATAGCTGTGTGGTTAAGAAATTTGCTTATCAGTCACATGGTTCCAGGTTCAGTCCCACTGTTTGGCACCTTGGGCAAGCATCTTCTACTACAGCCCTTGATTGACCAAAGCCAGATTTGGTAGATAGAAAATGAATGAAGCCCATTGTATGTATAATGTTTGTGTGCGTACGTGTGTGTGTATGTGTGTGCATATGTATTTATTTATTGACCTTATGTGATAAGTGAGTGTCACCATCATATGAGTGGTGTACCACATTTTCAGTATTCCATGTAAACCTGTCTGGTTACAGAGAAGTATTACCATGCTTAGAAACAGGTGACAGTTGGTGCCTGGAAGGACATCCAGCTATAGAAAATCTGCTTCAATGAATCCTGTCTACCCAAGCAAACATGTAAAAGCGGACATTAAAATGACTATGATGATGATGATGATGTTAGTTTATTCATCTCTATGCCTCTTTCATTAACTTGCAGATGTATTAGAAATATTTGCAATACATGGCTGGTCATGTGATAGAAGCATTCCAGTGATAGATAAAATGTTTTGCAGTCTTTAGTTTTGCTTCTTTATGTTCTGTATTCATATCCCATTGAGTTTGAGTTAATTTTGTCCTGCCAAGTTTAATAAAATTATACCAGTCAAGTATTGGAGTTGTTTAAATTGATTACACCTTGCTCCAAAAATATGAATAAATTAGTATTCTTGTGTCAATGTTAAGAATCAATTTATTGAATTAACCATAAATCTAATATTCAATTAGCAGTCAGAAGTGTGTTTTGGGGTAGGGTATAGATTGTTGAATATTTCTGAGTTATGTTTGACAAGTGTTCAAAACAGCTTGTGCATTGCAAATATATTAAGTATCAAAGTCTGTTATTGTACATCTATGATGTTATCAATACTTTTAGTATTATTAAGCAAGTTACGGAGTTGTACTTGCATAGCAAGTGACCTGATCTGAGATTGTGTGCTGGAACGAAAACAATTGCAGCGTGGAAGGTGTTTATAAGCCATTTAAGAAATGCACAAAAACTGTTAGATTTACTTCAACATTTAAATTTGATTTGTCAAAATATTTTCGTCGCTTTGAGGCCGCAACCTGTTCACTGACAAAATTCTGTGCTGCATCAAAGCGACGAAAATATTTTGACAAATTAAATTTAAATGTTGAAGTGAATCGAACGGTTTTTGTGTGTTTCTTAAATGGCTTATAAACACCTTCCACACTGCGATTGTTATTAAGCAAGTCATATTTGGTTAAGAAAATTTTTTACATTAAATATATGTTTGGTTTGATCATGCCATCGGCACAAACCCTCATTGCAATCTGGCGGTCAGCAGGACAACATCTCTTTCGTGTGTAGAATAGTTGATGAAGGCTTCTGCAGGGCACCTGATCAGTTTATATTTATGTTGGCATGTCCATAAGACTGTATCACTAATGAATTCTTTCACATCAGTGACTGCAAGAAGACTGTCTTTGGTAGGATGCTTTACCCATAAAATACTCAGAATGGCCAGTAACCGCATCCTCCAGGTGTTTGTTGAGTGTCTAAGCAATTGATCTATATGGCAGCACTGATTTCACAGTGACATAGAAAAAAAAAAGTTCTTCTAAGATCAACTGGTAGTGATAAATTTCTAAGTGACACTGAAGTCTCCAAGAACAGCCCATGCTTTGGTGAGACAAATGTTTACAATCTTTTCTGTGGATATAATGTTATTTCTTAAGTATACAAAGGAGTCCACAGATTTTAGAGTATTCTGTTGATTGTGCTTATTGAGCCCTTTTGATAGTAGCAGATATATTCAGTCTTTGAGGCATTAAAATATAGATCAATATCTTCTGCTGCTTTTCTAAGGTCATGTAGAAGTTAATTACAGAAGCGAGTATGAAGTATGAAGAGAGTAATTATCATCAACATGATCTACATCTGTTATTATTATTATTACTACCTGGTTGATGAGGGAAGGTGGATTTTGTCAGAGTGAAACAATGTTCATTAATCTTTTCAGTCAAAGTGTGAAAGACATAGCAGATGAGAAATAGGGATTGAACAAGTATATCACCATGCTGGACTCCAGCATTGATATCAAAGAAGCTATCAGATGATCATATTTTAGTCTGTGTGTTCTTGTAGAATAGTAGGGCTCAACCAGGGCCCCTAATGACCTTTAGGGGTCCATGTAAGATTTTCTTGTTAAAATTTATGTACTTTAAATTGGTTATATTTCTACAATACATAAAATATTTTCACAATCTTTTTTTTTTTTGTTACAATTCTGAATAATATTTAATTATAAAAATACAATAGGATTTTTTAAATATTGAATTACTATGGGGGTCCACCTGAGTAAAACGGGAATCCAAGGGGTTCATAGGTAAAAATGGTTGAGGATCACTGTTGTAGAGCATCACTACTACTGCTACTACTATTTAAAGTATACCACAGGTAAGAAGAATTTGCTCCAGTTTTTTTTGCCTCAATGGACAGTCAAAACATTTTGAGAAGTCTACAAATGGTAATACTGCCTGCAGATATATGGTCCTGATTCTTCTTTACTCTGTCTTTTGACTGCCAAGATCTGTCCAACAGTAGACTGATATTTCATCATCATCGTTTACCGTCTGCTTTCCATGCTAGCATGGGTTGGATGATTTAACTGAGGGCTGGCGAACCAGATGGCTGCACCAGGCTCCAATCTGATCTGGCAGAATTTCTACAGCTGGATGCCCTTCCTAACGCCAACCACTCTGAGAGTGTAGTGGGTGCTTTTACGTGCCACCGGCACGGGGGCCAGTCAGGTGGTACTGGCAACGACCTCGCTCGAATCTTTTTACACATGCCACCGGCACAGGTGCCAGTAAGGCGACGCTGGTAACGATCACGCTTGAATGGTGCCTTTTACGTGCCACCGGCATGGAAGCCAGTTAGCCGCTCTGGCAACGATCACGCTCGGATGGTGCTCTTAGCACCCTACTAGCACGGGGCACAAGTGCCAGTGGTTTCTTCTTAAGACCTTCTTCAATTCTGCCTGTAAAGTGTTCTTGTAACATATTGTTGTAGTTATTTGCTGTTATCACTGTACAGTGATATTGTTATAAATAATTAGTTAAAAGTGAACATATCAGTGTTTGTGTTGTTGTAAAAGTCAGCTCTAAATGAGTGCACATATAATCAAAGCATTCTGGCCATGACTCTACCATTTTATTTTCAGCCATTTTATCTAACCCACTGGTTCTTGATTATGGCCATTGGAAGTCTTTATAAGATTTTGTTGTTAAAGTTTATGTCCAATAAATTGGTTTTACTTCAAAATAGTTTAATATTTTTAGACAATTCCTAATAATATTTAATCATGAAAATGTAATATAACGTTTTTAAACATAGAATGACTAGGAGAGTCCATCTGAATAAAATAAGAACGAATGGGTCCATAGGAAAAAAAAAACAAAAAACAAAACAAAGGTCGAGAAACACTGATCTAAACTTTCATTATCAAACATCTCTTTCATGTTTAAAGTAGAGTGTGATTTGAGGGAGAGTTGGTTGCTATTTCTAGCAAGTTGAGCGACCACTTAGAGGCTCCCTTGCTATGTATATCAGTTTAATGTGTGTCTTTATTGGCTACAATAGCTCTACCACTTTACTAAGTTGCAGGTGATTGCTGAATTTTGTTTCATTTTTAAACACTTCTCATGATTCTGTTACTTTCCAATCAATAAAATTGGATTGATAATAATATTTCTAAGATTATTTAGTGTTTAGTTTTATTGTCTTGCTCTAGTCCTTATTTAGTAGAGATCTTTTTTTTTTTTTTTTTTTTTGTATTTTAAGCATCTTGACAAATAATTTAGATGTTTCACTTCTTTCTATTCTTTTGTGGTTCTATATATATTTTTTTCTTTGTATAAATTTCTTTCTGAATCTGAACTCATTTTTGGTATCACCATCATACCAGTTATTGGTTTATGAAGAGCCACTGACTTGATTGTACAACCATCCCAACCAACCAACCACCACCACCACCACCACCACTACCACCTCAACCATCACCTCCATCAAAAGCCATCCTGGTTCCTGAGCAGGTAGAACGAAAAAAAAACAAACAAAAAAGAAAGACAAATGCATGAGTTAGCAGTTAAGATTATTTCCTCCTCAGCATGAGTGTTTGCGATGCATCAAATGATATCATTTTTCATTAGAAACATGCTTTTTTGTTGATGTTGTTGCTTTCTATCATCATCATCGTCATCATCATCATCATTGCTGAGTTTCTTTAACTTTGATGTTCCATTTTCCATTAAACGTAATACTTTTGAGTATTGCAGAATTTTTCATGCTCACACACATATATATGTATAATATATATATATATATATTCTATGCTGCATGCAGTTCTTGCTATATATATATATATATGCTTTGTTTATACAATCTTTTTTCTCTTCATATTCTCTCCATGCTTCAAGTTGATGAACAATAAGTGTAGTATAATTAATACTAATTAATTATAAGACAATTAAGGCTATTAATGTCTATAACAATATTAACAACCTTGTTATGTATGCTTTCTTATGGGAATATTCTTTGCGCTTTATCTTTACCAAGTAGCTCTACAAGTGCAGTTGCTCATTTTCAAACAGGTCCATGGAATATATTACAGAATTACTCAAAATCTGCTTCTTGGAGAAACGTCTTAAGAAACAGACAATATTTTAATTATGTACTCTCATTGGTTTAACAATGTTTTAAAGAAATACAACTGGATAGATCCATAAAAGCATAGAAACAACTACTCAATCTCTTTAGTTGTAGCTTTCTCTGACACTTCCACAACAACAACAATGGTGGTTTTAAATTTTGGCACAAGGCCAGCAATTTTGGGGGAGGGGATAAGTTGATTGCATTGACCCCGGTGCTCGGCTGGTATTTATTTTATTGACCCTGAAAGGATGAAAGGCAAAATTGACCATGGTAGAATTTGAACTCAGAACGTAGTGATGGACCAAAGCAAAACCAAAATTGCTACAAAGCATTTTGTCCAAAGTGCTAATGGTTTTGCTAGTTTACTGCTGTAATAGTAGTAGTAGTAGTTTCAAGTTTTGATGCATAGCAGGCAAATTAATCAGGAGAGGGTAAGTTGACCCCAGGGTCCAACTGGTACTTATTTTATCAATTCTGAAAGGATGAAAAGCGAAGTTGTCTTTGGTGGGATTTGAACTTGGTGCATAAAAGAGGCAGAAGAAGAAATACTGTTAAGCATTTTCTCTGACATGCCAATAATTCTGCTAGCTCGCAGCAGCAGCAGCAGTAGTAGTAGTAGCAGTAGTAGTAGTCCTTTCTATTTTGGGCACAAAACCTGAAATTTTGGTGGAGGGGATTTGTTGGTTACATGAACCCCAGTGCTTGATTGAGAAGATGAAAGGCAGAGTTGACCTCAGTGGAATTTGAACTCAGGTCGTAAAACTGGAAGAAATGCTGCTAGGCATTTCCCTGGTGTGTTAAGGATTCTACCAGCTCACTGTCTTAATAATAATAATCGTTGGTGGCATTTGAACTCAAAATGTAGATGGTGAATTGTCACCTTAATAATAATAATAATAATAATAATAATAATATAATCTTTTCTGCAATGGACACATGGCCTGAAAATAGGGAGGTGGGGGCTAATCAATTACATCAACCCCAGTGGTTAACTGGTATTTATTTCATTGACCCTGAAAAAATGAAACAAAGAGTTGATCTCGGTGGAATTTGAACTCAGAATGTAAATTTGGAAGAGATGCTTCTAAGCATTTCTCCAGTTCGCTGCCTTAATAATAATAATAACAATAATAATAATAATAGATGATGATGATAATAATGATGATGATGATTTCTGGCCTCAGCCTAAGACCCTAAATTTGATGACTGGTATCATCATCATCATCATCATTTAATGTCCATTTTCCATGCTGGCATGGGTTGAATAGTTTGACCAGAGCTAGTAAGGCTGCAGGCCACACCAGTGCCATTGTCTTTTCTGGCAGGGTTTCTGTGGCTGGATGCCCTTCTTAATGTCAATCAGTCCACAGAGTGGCACCAGCACAAATGTGTTTTATGTGCACCTGCACCACATGTGACACCAGCACTGGTATTAGTCCTTCTGTGGCAGGTGGGTCTTTTTGAGTACAGTAAGATGCTAGATATCTCAGTCCTTTGTCATCTCCTTCATAAGGCCCAGTGCCTTAAGATCAACCTTCAGTACTCTGTCCTGTGTCTTCCTGGGTCTTCCTCTTCCACAAGTTCCATCCACTTTAAGTGATCAGTGCTTCTATATGCAACTGTCTACATCCATGCAATCACATGACCAACCAGCTCAGTCTCCTCTCTTACACACTTCATCTAATTCGCTTTATGCCAAGCTTTTCTCTCAATACACTAGCACTCTGTCACACATGTACGCTGATGTTGCACATTTGGCAGAGCATTCTAGCTTCATGCCTCACTAGCTTTTGCATGTCTCTGCATTCAGGCCCACATCTCACTACCATATAACATTGCTGTTCATATACATGCATCATACATTCTTTCTTTCACTTGGAGAGAGAGACTTTTGATTGTCAACAGAGGTGAAAGCTCTCTTAATTTTCTCAATCCTATTCTTATTCTAGTGATTACTCTTTCTGTGTATCTTCCTCCACAACTAATTAGGTCCCCTAGGTAGCAGAAATTATCCATGACTTCTAAAGAGCCACCAAGGCATTTGAGAAAATAGATTTCCTGAGTATCTGTTATTTTTACAGTCCCAGTGCACCTTCCACATACAAACACTACCTTTGCTAATAACCTCCCTATTAATCCAGTGCACCTCTTGTGCATCCATAGCTTGCACTGGGTGCTGCACTTAACTGGTCCTTATGTTATTGACCTGATAAAAAAAAATTAATGGTTTCTTTGATACTTATCTGCAAATTTGTATAGGTGCAGTTTATTTGTCCTTGCTTTTTGAGTTTTGAGTTCAAATCTTGCCATGGCCTATTTGAGTTGTAGACTTAATACAAATTTGTATAGGTGAGGTTTAGTTAGTTGATGGCCTCAATCTCCATCCATGATGGGTACTTATTTTATCAGCCACAGAAGAGTGAAGAGTGAAGTCAGCCTTGGAATTTAGAATTGACCAGCACCTGATAGTTTTTTTTCTTTCTGTTAATGTCCATGTTTCCATATTCACATGGTTCAGATAGTTAATCGAGAGAGATTTTCTGTGTCCTGGTCTCATCCTATCACTAACCCATACCAGATATGTTTTTATAGACTATTGGAAGTGAATGGCATTCATTTACAACAGTCACACAATGTCAAGACAGGAGACACAAAGCAATTTATACACATGCTTAGAATGTGTGTACAACTGAAAGCCTCAATTCTAAACTGGGGTATTTGTCTTGAGCAAGTATCTGTTATAGGTGTATAGTGCTAAAAAGCACAGAAAAATATCAGTAACAGGTGGAAG
The DNA here is from genome assembly GCF_006345805.1 of Octopus sinensis. Lineage (NCBI taxonomy): Eukaryota > Metazoa > Mollusca > Cephalopoda > Octopoda > Octopodidae > Octopus > Octopus sinensis. The sequence goes on along the minus strand of NC_042998.1, from coordinate 3,013,448 downwards.
TTACCTAGGAGCGGTGACGAAATTACTAGTTCTAAATTTTTTGCTTATTAGCTTCTTCATTAGCAAATAGTCACATAACGATATGCTAACAAATCTTGGCTGCTAACTAAATGTAAGTTCATGGATGTTGTATTTAGCCATCTCTCTCTCTCTGTCTCTGTCTCTTTCTCTCATACATGTACACACACACACACACACACATGATGGGCTTCTTTCAGTTTCTCTCTTCTGAATCCACTCACTAGGGGTTGGTCAGCGTGGGGCTGTGGCAGAAAACACCTGTCCTTGGTGCCATGCAGTGAGACTCCTACATTATTAGTTATGAATTCTATGATGGAAATAGGAATTAAATCCTAGTCTGATGTACAAGATCTACCCTCAGATGTATCTGCAGAAGTAGATTCTCTTGAAACCTTATAAGGAATACATATATCAGCAGTGTTAGGTGAGTTAAGTGAGTAATTAGAGATTTTTTTGCAAACAACTTGCAGATGTGTTACCTGTTGAAAGCTCTGTATATCAGATAGTTGCTAGTTTTTGGGCCTTCCTTTTGACACCACTCAACCCTAATAACAAAAATAAATAAGATTTAGAGCGTTGTATAAGCAGGTGTTGAAAAATCATTTACATATAAATCTGTTTGGTCGAGAACTATAAAATCACTATTTTCATATTTACAAAACTGTCTAATAAAAACAAAAATACAGACAAATTAAGAAAGAGTTGTCCTCCGCTCCTCCCTGCCCACAGATAAAAGCAGCTCTTTTGTTTTTTAATAGTCTGATGACATAAAACAAAAGGAATGACTAAGGGTTTTGTGACAAAAGAGTATTAAAACATTAGAATACAACTTGAAAGACAATAGAAAATGTCAGTTCAATGAGATGCCATGTGGTGGTTAGGGGAAACTTTTTCACACAGAAGGCTAAATGGAGTAATAATAGATGAAATATGAGTCATAGCATTATTCGCTTTGAGCTGCATGTCTTTTTAGGCAAAAAGATTTATGCAAGTGAGGCCTTCTATCCAAACTTATTGATAGAATAAATGCACAAGGCCTGAAATTTTATTGGGGGGGGGGCTAAGTCAATTGCATTAATCCCAGTCCTCGACTGGAAAGGAGGAAAGACAAAGTTGACCTTAGTGGGATTTGAACTCAGAATGTAAAGCTGGATGAAATACACATTTCATCTGGCTTGCGAATGATTCTGCCAGCTTGTCATCTTAATAATAATAATCTATATATATAAAGCTGAAGTTGTCTGTGTGTGTGTGGCAGGTTTGGTAGCCTTCAACTAACACTATCTCCTCCAAGACCCTGCAGCGCAAGTTGACCAAAATTGAGAGTATGATAGAAGAAGGCTTACTCTTCATTCTGTAAAAGAAAAAATTCAAATCGGACCGTGTTAACACCAAAAATTATTTACATCAACAAGGTGCTTTTTTTCTATGAAAATCCCTATTTTTTACGATTTTTTTGACTGCTGTGTTGTCATTTTTCAGTGTATTTCAACCAGAAAAATGTTCACTTAAAGAGAATGACAAGCTACATAATGCAAAATTTTTACTTTTCAAAAATTCCAATTCTAAAGGGTCGAAAAGAAAAGAAACCTGAGCAATGCCGGGCTATACTGCTAGAACCAAGATAAAGATGATGTTAATTTCTTTAATTGACATAAAACTTCAATTATGTAGATGTATTGTGCAGAATTACAAAACACTGCCTACAGCAGGGTATAACTTATTCACTTTGAACATAGGTGTCTAATGTATTTTTTCTTGCTTGGCCATAGTACTTTGCTATCATATAATGTTTTCTTATTTAGGCAGAAAGTGAGCAATTTAAAGAGAAGGGTCTTGTTGAAGCCATCAATTCCAGTACTTGATTGGTACTTTATTTTAGATTGTCTGGATTGTCTATTACGCCTTAGAGCATACAGTAACAACAACAACTTTTCAAATTAGCTGTTAAAAATATGTTAGTGCATTGACTTGAACTGCTTCAGATTTTTTCCTCTTCCTTCTCTGTCTTGCTTGACCTTGTCGTCTTCTGACTTTTCCGAAAGCTTTATTGAAATAACTTCATAAACTGTACATGCTACTTTGAGTTGGATGATCTTCTCTGGAATATCACGATGTTCCTATTGTAACAAATTTAAAAAAAACTTTTTGATACATTTTATTATTTTGGGGGATGGTGGGGAGGCCACAAAACAACAACCCCTCAACCCTATTTAATTAGTTAATTTAGTTAATTATCAATGGTTTATTTTCCTTGTTCTCTTCCTCTTCTTCCTTGGGGAAAATTATTTCTGTTTTCCACTGATATCAGAAACCAGTTGAAGACAGAAAAAAAAGAGATTTTAAATAAATTCAAGCTTGACTTTCGTATTTACCAAGCCAGAAAGTATTTACCTGTGAGTGTGTCTGCGTACATATACATACATACACGGTACTTGTTGACAAAAGGTAGACTTAGAGCTATTGAAAGCTAATTATTTTGGCCCAGAATTCATCAGATGTCACTTACAGTATACACACTGTTTGTTGGTCTTCAGCCAAATCAGAAACACACGTCAACAACTGTCCTCTTCTCTTCAGATGATGAGCCTGTCCTTTCCCTTTATGGCATATCAACTATAGTCAAGGTGCATGGTTTGCCGGTTAGGGCCTTGGCTCATGATTGTAAGATTGTAAGCTCAATTCCTGGCGGTGTGTTGAGCCAGACACTTTATTTCATGTTGCTCCAATTCACTCAGCTGGCAAAAATGAGTAATACTTATATTTCGAAGAGTTGGCCTCATCACATTCTGTGTCAAGCTGAATTTAGAACTAGGTTAAATGTCTGAAGTGCTCAGCGATTTGCACGTTAATTTCACGAGCAGGCTGTTCCATCAGTTGGATCAACTGGAACACCTGTAAGCAACTGAGTGGCAGTGATGTCAACCTTGGAGAATTCTTGAATCTTGATGGATTATCTCCCTTTCTCAAGTGGTGCTGGTCTTAATTGCCATTTTGTAATTATGATACATGCTATAGAGGTGGAGATAATTTTAATACACAAGACATTTATGTTGTATAGTATTTGATATACCTGTTTTGTTTGAAGTTTAAACATTACTGAATTACCCATTTCACTGAGCTGGAAATGTGAAGAATATGGTCATGGATTACCTTAGGCAATAAAGAGAGCATCAAAATATTTAGTGTTTGTTTGAAAAAGAGCTAATTGATCATGTTGAATCTCAAGGGTTTGAGTTAAAAGGATTGAAGGAACTGTTTGGAGGGCCCCAGGTTGAGGTTTTTAAATTTTCAGTTATAGCAAAAATATATAAATGTACCATGGTAGTTGTGGGACAAAATTATAATATTGATTTCAAATTTTGGCACAAGGCCAGCAATTTCAGGGGAGGGGATAAGTTGATTTCTTCAACCTTTGTGTTCATCCGGTACTTATTTTATGAACCCCGAAAGGATGAAAGGCAAAATTGACTCTGGTGGCATTTGAACTCAGAATGTAAAGTTGGAAGAAATGCCATAAAACATTTTTCCTGGCACGCTAACGATTCTGCTGGTTTGCTGCCTTTGGGACAAATATAATATTAACAAGATTCTTGTTAAGATATATCCATCCTTAGTTGTATTTGTGTGTGGTTTGCATGCTGGTGTGTAAAAGGATTGTAATATGCATGATTTCCCTTCTGAATCTTGGACATTGCATGTGGGAAGTTACAACTGTTTTTTTATTTTATTTTGATATTTGGAGTTTTTATTTCATCTTGAAAGATATGATGTTTTGTTAAATAAAGAATGGAATAATCCTGTTATTGATAAAATGTTTTCTTCTTTTCAGGTATGTGCTTATCTTGACTTCACTTTATGGATTAATTTTCATCAATGTTTATTATCATTTGAAAGGTGTATAGAGGTAAGTAGTTTACCAGCCATCCAGGTTTTCTTTCTTAAATTTTCCTTTGTATCGTTACAATGTATTTCCTGTTTATAATTTTGAAAGATTCAACGGGGAAGACGAGTGAAACACTGCAAAATTAATAATCTACATATTTGTCTATCATTTAGCTAAATTTTTTTTCCCCAAATTAGAAAACATTCTTTTCATATTTATATATGAGTTGTGTTAAACTTATTTAAGATTAAGTGGAATATATTGTGTTGCTTTTACTGTATCTCCCACCATACAAGTTGACACAGTATATTGTATGGACATATAATGCAAACATTCAAACATTACCACTACTTTTCCAACTTCTGCTGCATTTCGAGTGGAATTTTTGGTCTACTTTTGAGCTACTTTTTTTGGCTGTAAATTTTGTTCTGAAAATTTTGACTTGTATGCCATAAAATAGTGTATTATTTCTTTATTATAGATTCAGTATTCCTGACTCTCTAGAAATACTTAGAGGAGTATATGTAATGAATGTAGCTTAGATTATTAATATTCAAACCCAGGAAATTTAGCCGGATATCTTTCACTGTAATCAGATTAAGATCCTTGATAAGAATATCGGTTGATTTGTCAGGCAACTGTTTACCAGTTTGTTATATTTGATTTGGTGTATTTGTATTTTAGATTTACTTGGTGGTGCAAATTAACAGTGAATACTTGTGCCTTGTACCTACATCTCAAAGATTAAGTACTCTGTGTGTGTGTGTGTGTGTGTGTGTGTGTGTGTGTGTGAGTGAGTGTGTGTGTGTGTGTGTGAGTGTGTGTGTGTGTGTGTGAGTGAGTGAAATATAAACAAAGACAAAGATGAGAGGAAGACATTTAGAAGTAAAAGAGTTAAATTTCATAATGTGTTTATTATATGAAACAGTGAATGTGTGTGTGTGTGTGTGTGTGTATACACACACACACACAGACATCTATTTACTATATGAAACAGCGATTGTGTGTGTGGGTGTATATATATATATAATATATATATATATTATATATATATATATATATATACATATACACACACACAGGCATGTATTATATAATGCATTTGTTATATGAAACAGTGATTGTGTGTGTGTGTGTATATGTGTGTATATATATATTATATATGTATATTTATATTTATAGGTTATGCAAGATTAGGTTTTTTTAAATGGTTATCGAAGCAGTGTAGTACAACTAATTGAGTTATAACTGCCATTCATGGTTATTAAGAAAATTCATGTATAGCAAAGAAAAGGTCTTTTTTTTTTACTGTTATTATTAGTGTAGTATTATTGGTGTAGTATTTATGTATCATCATCATCATCATTTGTTGTCCATGCTGGCATGGGTTGACCAGAGTTGGCAAGCTGGGGAGCCGCACCAGGCTTCAGTCTGATTTGGCATGGTTTCTATGGCTGGATGCCTTTCCTGCTGCTAACTACTATATATAGTGTGCTGGGTGATTTTATGTGGCACCACATGAGCACTCACATGTGACACCAGCATGAGTGCTTTCTACTTGGCACTGGTGCAGGACTCTTGTAGGCCAGAACTCTTCACCCGGGGAGGGGTGGGGCTTAACACTCGAGAGTAGCTCATATTTTGTTTCTGTAAGACTCTATTATCATGATTTCAATTTATTTTAACCCTTTAGCATTCAGGTTACTCTGTTAAATGTAATGCTTAGTTATTCACAATGCTTTGAATTAATCCTCTTAGCTTCAACATTTCAATGATATGATTGTTTATTTCTAGAATGACATTGTCGGCTAGGTGTGAGAGGTCAGAGGCCAGCTTGAACTGAAACCAGGTAGTTAGTTAGTTAGTTAATTTTTTGGCTCAAAAGCAAAAAGCAAGGCCATGGAGGGGGACATGGAGTTATGTACAGAGTGGTGTTCATGTAAAGAGTTCAGGCCACTTGTGGTCAAGGGAGACTTTGAACAAAGCGGTCGTCGGCATCTTCACGATCTTGTCCAGCAGCTTATTCCACGGATCCGCAACCCGGACGGAGAAAGCCCCTCTCCTTCGATTGAGATGAAATCATCGCAGATAGAGCTTTTCGGAATGACCCCGCAGCCGACGCTCTGGAGCAGAAATGAAGAACAGCTCCTTCGAGAGGTTACACTTTCCGCTTATGATGTTGTGAGCAAGAATGAGATCACCATGGCGGCGGCGTTTTTCTAGAGAATAAAGGTCGAGCGTCTTTAGCCTTTCTTCATAAGACAAATGCTTGAGACCAAGAACCATGCGGGTAGCCAACTTCTGGACTCTTTCGAGATGCTGTATGTCTTTGAGGAGATAAGGAGAAGAGGCTTGAATCCCGTACTCCAATATGGGTCTCACTAGCGTGACATAGAGTAGTAGGAATATGGCTGCTGTGAATATTTGGGCAGGATGTGTTCAGTTTAAAAGGTTAAAGGTTAAGATTAGTCAGGGGATCTCCTCACCATTACAGGATCCTCCAGGTCTGGAGAGATTGATGTGATTTCCATATAGCCTGAACACTTGCCGATCAATTTTTACCGGGAGAAAAATTCGGAGTTGGTTTGAATTGTCGTAACACAGTGAATTTCCCTAACGGAATTTAGGGACTAGGTAGTGATGTTAAACTGGGCAGTATGTGAGAACTAAACCTAATGCGAAAGAGAAATTAATATTAAATATATTTTGATTGGAGAGGTAAGAGTTGTTTTGTCTTTAACCATGACAAAATTGGGTGACTATTCTTCTTTAAAAACTAAACCTGCCATTTATTAAGACATACTCATTAAGCTATCAATTAAGACAAAGCTTATTATTTCATAATAAAATTTTCATAATTTTTTTTCTAAATGATCAATCATTAGCAAATACTAAAGCATCCTACATCATTATTATTCTTGCAAATGCTTTCTGTTAATTTTGGTAATGTGTATAGTTTATCTTATTGATTGGCACATAAGTCTTTGTTTTCAGAATTACTATACTGTCATAACTTAGGATGTGTGTAAAAAAAAAATAGTGGTTTTTTAAAAAATTATTTTAGTAAAAAAAGTTCATTTTGGCTTTCCCCCCCCCCCCCACCTATTTTGGGACTATAAAACTAATGAATTTTCTATTTTCCCTCATCCAGTTTGCTTTTTGTGACAAGAATATTTTTTTTTCATGAAAAGACTTTATCTCAGGCTGATGGTTTACTAAATAAATTTCAACCGTTTTCATACCAAACTACCTGAGACTGCCCTGGGCTCTGTGGTACAAACTTCCTGTCTTAAAGCGATCTAGATAAGAACTAAATAAAATATCAAATTAAAACCAAATCAAATTCTGCATTAGTTTATTTCAAATATCAACTTATTAACGACAGTTATTTTATTAAATTCTTCATTATTTTTAAAATTAATTAAAAGAGAACTGATCTATTTCAACTGAAGTATTGTAACGAAGGAGTTAATGAGTAGGAACTTCAATCAAAACATCAAGTTTGAGATTTTATAGTAAATTAGGAGAAAAGCCACTGATTAAAAACAAAACAAGAATTCACAACAAATGCAAAACAATTTCGAAGGATATCAATTTCTTCTCTGTTAATAATGTTTTTCTCTCTCAGAAGAACAATTAGTCAAATGATAAAATAGATTGGCAGGGTTGATATATAATTCATGTTTTTGTAATATGGTTGTAAGTTTTTGGTGCTGTGCTGTGTTTTTCTCATAAAAAATCATTTTCAGTCTGATTACTTACTTCTGCAACAGAACATCAAAGTAACATAAATAGAGGTTTTATTTTTTGTACTGTTAACATACCTGTGAGGATTTAGTCTCAACTTTGAGGGAGCTATTTGTGATGTATAATAATAACAGTATTTTTCTGTTTTGGTCCACAAAAACTTTCCACTTGGTTTAGCACATGCAATATGTGTGCATGCATGCATATTGACTCATTTTAGATGCTTTATTTCAGTCAATCATTCTTTGTTATGTGTATATAAATATATGTATGTGTGTATGTGTTTGTATGTAAATGCACATACACACACATGCAGATATTGAACATGTGTCAAACTTCTACACTTCTACATTCTTCTTCATCTTCCCTTTCTATTATATTGCAACACAACTAACAAGAACTCTTATTCCAGAACCAATCTCCATTAAAAAAACCCTTGTTAACCTATACAGAGCATCAACCTTCAGTGGGTCCCCGTTCATTATAATGTTCATTCTCTTCTCACTAACACTCTAACAATGCAAAACACTTCCTGCTATTAGATAATAGCTAGAGGTACGATTGGTTGGTGCCTTTTATGTACCACCAGCACGGAAGCCAGTCAATGTAGCCAATGCCAGCGCCGCCTTGACTGGCTTCTGTGCCAGTGGCACGTAAAAGAGCACCAACCGATCATGGCGTTGCCAGCCTCGCCTGGCACCTGTGCTGGTGGCACGTAAAAAGCACCCACTACACTCAGAGTGGTTGGTGTTAGGAAGGGCATCCAGCTGTAGAAACACTGCCAGATCAGACTGGAGCCTAGTGCAGCCTTCTAGCTTCCCAGACCCCGGTCGAACCGTCCAACCCATGTTAGCATGGAAGGTGGACGTTAAACGATGATGATGATGATGAGGAAGCCCCAATCCTCGCCAGTTTATTTTTATCAATTACCATAGAGGAAAGTAATAATACATCTGTTAGTGTTAACCCTTTCTACACAAAGCTAAGATGTTGGTAAAACACGTTAATATTCAGGTAACAAAAAACAAAAACAAAACAAAATGAAAGAAAGCAATGCAGGAAAACTAATGGTTAACCAAGCATATCATCATCATCATCGTTTAGCGTATATAAATGGAAAGCTATTCCTAAAATACAGTAATGTGCTGTGTAGCCAGTGGTATGCTGGTTTACATGGGCTGTGCTTCTAGGCTGAAAGCGTAGTTGCTGTCTGAGATGGTTCTAGGTGGGAGCTTACAGAGGAGTGCAATGAGTTGCCATCTGTTTTCCAGGTGAGCTCCTATGTGTGCTAGCAGTGGCTGGTGGTATGCTGGTGCAATATGCACACACCTGCATAATGATGAAACATTTGCAGTATTTTCTAAAGGGGAATACTATGGAGTGGTTTCCTGTTGCTTTCTTCAGTAAAAAGATTTGAACTCCACGCAGTGAGCTAATGGAACACTTGTTAATTACATTGTGCTTTGTCCTGGATAGCAATGAGCTTACATACTTCTTACGTGTAGGTGATTTGAACATAGGCGTAGGAGTGGCTGTGTGGTAAGTAGCTTGCTTACCAACCACATGGTTCCGGGTTCAGCCCCACTGTGTGGCACCTTGGGCAAGTGTCTTCTACTATAGCCTTGGGCCGACCAAAGCCTTGTGAGTGGATTTGGTAGATGGAAACTGAAAGAAGCCCGTCGTATATATGTATATATATATATATTTATGTGTGTGTATATGTTTGTGTGTCTGCGTTTGTCCCCCCAACATCGCTTGATAACTGAAGCTGGTGTTGTTACGTCCCTGTAACTTAGCGGTTTGGCAAAAGGGACTGATAGAATAAGTACTAGACTTACAAAGAATAAGTCCTGGGGTTGATTTGCTCAACTAAAGGTGGTGCCCCAGCATGGCCACAGTCAAATGACTGAAACAAGTAAAAGAGTAGTAAGCACTACAAAGCAGTCTAGGTGGTCATGGGCGTATTAAACTTGAACCTGCACGTGTGTGTGTGCTTGTTTGTTTGTGTGTGTATGTGTGTGTATTATTTCATTCCTTTTATGTCCACTTTACCATGCTAACATGGGTTAGATGAATACCTATTATTGAGCCATTGCTTTACAGCCGAATGCTCCACCTGTTTCAAACCCTTACCTGTTTTCCAAGTAAGAGAGTTTTCATTCAACTCAGAGTTTCAATTAATTTTGAAAATAATGAGGAATCTGTTAAAATATTTCTTTTCCTTATTGATCCATTAAGCATTCAGATTAACTCTTGTCAGATGCAATGCTTATCTATTCACATCATCTCTCTATATATAAACGGCAGTTTGTCTGTCTGTGTGTCTGTGTGCCTGTCAGGTTGTACCCTCACCCTGACCATGGCTTTCAACCGATTCTGATGAAACTTGACACACACATAGCCCAATGTCATAATTCAAAACTAACGCAGCGGAAATTTTGAAAAGTTCCCCCAGTTCTGAAAAAATCGCTAAATTCGACATAGGGTCGAGAATCTAAGCTTTTTATATGCAACACATTTTCTGGGCTGTACGTGGGCTGTTCACGCGTTGGGAGGCGCAATGATGTTTTCATGTTTTCACCCAAAGGGACAGCTAGGAATATCGTATACACAGAAGTATTCGAGTGAAGAGAAGACATTGCAACCTACACATGCGCCTTCGTTCCCTAGAGGGAAAGGACTAGATTGGGATTAGTCGTTGCCTACTAGGGGCTCTTACATACCCGGGCAACGCCGGGCTATGCTGCTAGTTTAAAATAAATCATGCATTATCTCATAGTTTTGAGAGTTTGATGGGTGGTCATTTATTTTTAGAATGAGGTTGTCGGGTAAGTGTGAAAAGTTGGATGTGGCTGGTTTGAGCATAACAACAGGTGGAATCTGGTGTTTGAAGCATGAATTAATATGAAATTTTGGAAGGCTTCAATTTGATCCCTTAGTATTCAGATTACTGTGTCATAATTTATGCTTATATATTCACATTGTTTTGAATTATGTATTATCTTGTAGCTTTGAGATTTTGATGATGCGATTGTATATTTTTAGAATGACATTGTAAGGTAGGTGCAAAAGGCCTGATCTGGTCAGTTTGGACATGAAACAACTAGAATATTTATGCTGGATATGACTGGTTTAAATACTAAAGAGTTAAATCATTTTAAAGCAGGGAGCTTGTGTTAAAGAACCAATACAGTCTCTAGTAGGTTGGTATCAAATGAGTTAAAAATACTCTGCTTAAAACCCTTTGATAATCTCTCATCATAGTCCCATCATATTTTTTGCATAGCTAAGAATGCAGGACAGCATTAAAAACAGTGGTATTTTTTTTTCTTCTTTCTTCCAGTATCAAAATATATTCAAGCTGTGAATATTTACTAATCTTTTCAGAAAATACAAACATGACCTACACAAGAGTAATTTATTCAACAAACACATATAATCAGCCATTTTTTTTTTTTTAAGACCTGTCTAGTGACAAGAAAGCTTTTATTACATTTGAAACTTTACAAGCCCCACCCCAAGACTTAAGTCTATGCTGCCACCACCACCACCACTTTGTTTCTTATAAAAGTAAAATGGCCGAGTGGGTACGATACCAAGCTATCTGTTCATATGTTGCAAATTAAAAACTGCAGCATGTCTTTACTTAGTTGTCAAGAATAGGTACCAAGTGAAAATACAGTATTCCTATTCACTAAATTATCTGGGAATACTATCAGGAAGAGATTTCTCTATCATCTGCTATAAACTATGAAACAGAGTTAATTACTGGCCTTTAAATACTCCTTAGGGGCTTTCTAAATATTTACATACCTTTTTTTCATGAATCATTTTTCTCCTTTGAACTTGCCAGCTTTATGCCAATCTTGCTTGATGATCATTAGTGTACCTGCCTTCTATTCTGCCACACCTGTTGTACCTTAAATGCTAGTTTGTATATTGGTTTCAAATTTTGGCACAAGGCCAGTAAGTTCGGGGGAGGGGGTCAAGTCAGTTACATCAACCCCAGCCTTCACCTGGTACATATTTTATTGATCCCCCAAAAGGATGAAAGGCAAAGTTGTCTTTGGTGGAATTGGAACTCAGAATGTGAAGATACATGTAAAAATGCTACTAACGATTCTGCCAGCACACCACCTTAGTTTGTATATTAAACTCAGCTAATCTTTCTGTAAAGTTATATTATCATTATCAAATTTGATGACTGGCATCCGTGCTAGTGGAGCGCTACGAGCATGATCGTTGCCAGAGCAACAGGCTGGTCTCCATGCCAGTGGCACTTAAAAAACACCATTTGAGTGTGATCATTTCCTGCGTCGTCTTACTGGCACTTGTGCTAGTGGCACGTGAAAAAACATTCAAACAAGGTTGTTGCCAGTGCCGCTGGACTGGCTCCTGTGCAGGTGGCACATAAGAACCACCATTTGAGTGTGGCCATTGCCAGTACCACCTGACTGGCCCGGTGGCACGTAAAAGCACCCACTACACTCTTGGAGTGGTTGACATTAGGAAGGGCATCCAGCTGTAGAAACTCTGCCAGATCAGATTGAAGTCTGGTGCAGTCATCTGGTTCGCCGGACCGCAATCAAATCGTCCAACCCATGCTAGCATGGAAAGCGGACACTAAACGATGATGATGATGATCATCATCCATGATTAGATGGGTCAGATGTCTGCTTTGACATGACTTCTACAGCCAGATGCCTTCCCCAACGCCAACTACTCTACAGTGTGTACTAAGTACTCTCTTGATGCTACTGGCTCTTTTGAGGTCACCATGCAGCTCACAAGTCTACATAACCTGAGGCAAAGGGCAGGGGTGGGATGCATCCTTATGCTTGGTGAGGTTCAGGTATGAGAGAAGAGGTTGGGGCAGAGCAGCAGGTTTTTATGTTGTAGAGGAACTACATGGCTATTCACATTTAGGGGAGTGAGTGAGAATGAATTCGTTGTGTCTCCAAATAGGTAAACAGTAGCAAAGAGGTATCCAGGTGATACCTCAAGGTATGAGGTGAATAGTATAGTGAGTGAGGATAGAAGCAAGCTGTGTCTGAGTCATCATCATTATCATCATTTAACATCCGCTTACCATGCTGGCATGGGTTAGACAGTTTGACTGGAGCTGGTGAGCCAGAGAGCTTGCACCAGGCTCCAGTTGTCTGTTTTGGCTTAGTTTCTATGACTGGGTGCTCTTCCTGATGCCAACCACTCTATAGAATGTACTGGGTGCCTTTAATGTGTCACCAGCACAGTGCCTCTAATATATCACCAGCCTGGGTGTCTTTAATGTGTCACCTACATGGGTGTCTTTAATGTGTCACCTACATGGGTGTCTTTAATGTGTCACCAGCATGGGTGTCTTTATCTCGTCACCAGCATGGGTGTCTGTAACTTGTCACCAGTATGGGTGCCTTTAACATATCACCAGCACAGGTGCCTTTTATGTGTCACCAACACAGGTGCCTTTTACATGTCACTGGCACTAATGCCTTTTATGTATCACCAGAACAGGTGTCTTTTACATGCCACTGGCATAGGTGCCTTCTATGGTCCGCTGGCACGAGTCCCCTCAATGTGCCATCAGCACAGGTGCCTTTTATGTGCCACCAGCATGGGTGCTTTTTAGCTGTCACCGACACAGGTACCTTTTGCGTGTCACTGGCACAGGTGCCTTAGAGGTTCAAATTACTCAGTGACTACCTTTATTCCTTTGTCTAGGAAGTCCTAATAAGGGTTTGAGTACCACACTTCAGACAAACAAATGACACATATATGACATGCAGTTATGTCTGAGACCGTGACTTTGTGTGTGTGTGCACATGTGTAAGATCCCATTCTTTATTATTACCCTCACATGTTTTTCTAGTCATTGTATTTCTGTTTTCTATTTTAAGATTTTGGCATTAAGCTTATTTTTCCTGTTTTGTTTAGTAAATTGTTTTATTTTATTTTATATCATTTACTTTGTTTTTGTTCACGGAGTGTCGTATAAATGATTTGTGACTATTATATTGAGGCAGCCAAAACGGTACCAAATTACAAGATCTGCTTAACTTGTTTGCACTTGACAAATGAAAAGCTCTTGTAACCTGCAAATATTTGCTGCTAACATTTTGCTGCTTATAACAATTATAATAAATATCTGTTGACAACAGTTATACTTAATTTTATTTAAACTTTAAAAAAAAATGCATCTCCATTTTTGGATGTAGGTTGATATGACTATTACTGAAATGATTTTTCATTGTCATATCCAATGAGGTATGGAGGATAAAGATTTTTGGTTGGGTGGAATCCAATTTTGATTTTCATGAATATTAGGAAATGATTTCTTACTGCAGCTAGAAATTGAATACTAAGTCTTAATGGCAAGTGATTGGTGTCTTACTTTATAATATTTTATGACTGTTATAAATCTGGCATAATAAAAAGGTTGGAAACCATTCAAATCTTTTTACAGGAACAGAATTGGATATGACACAAAGCATTTAATGGTTATCCCACATGTCACACATCAGCAAAATGCTTATGCTTGTCTCTCTATTATATTTTAGTCTTCAACACTTGGCATAAAACCACCTACCCACTCAAATCCCCACCACACATACTTAGTAACTGGAGCCTTTTTGCCCCCCCCCCCGTTCTTCTTCTCTGTTGCAAATTGCTTGGCAACTTCACAAGTGCCAGGGGTGTGATAAAAAGCACCTAGTACACGCTGTCAAATAGTTGGCATTAGGAAGGGTATCCAGCTGTAGAAACCATGCTAAAGCTGATATTAAAACTTAGTGCAGCCTTGCAACTTGCTGGATCAAACTGTCCAACCTGTGCCAGTATGGAAGATAGATGTTAAATGATAATGAGGATGATGATATCACTGACCACTGGATTCATTCATTGGTCAGTGATATCTAAACTACAATGTTGATTCAGAGTTGCAAACATTGCTTTATAAATCATTCATGTGAAGTTTAAGTAATACCATGGGACCTAATATTAAAGGTTTTTAATATTAAAGGCTTTTAATATTAAAGGCTTTGTAATATTAAAGGCTTTCAATTCTAAGGTCATGTGCAGTGTTCTTGATCTAGACATTTCATTACATGTTGGTCCAGTCTGCTCAACTGAAAATGATCTCCAACCCAGTGCTGGCACAAGCCCTTTACTTACACCAGCTGTCATATCCTCAATGTTCTGTTGGGTCAAGAAGTAGGAGAATTGAGCTGCTTTCTGTATTTTCTTGCAACTATATAAGCACCAAAAGTATGGTGCATGCTATCAGATTATTTCTGCTTGGGTGTGATGGCTATGGTTTAGTTAAATTGACCATTTGTCTCTTATATGGATATAATTGGAAGCTGGTTCAGTAGGGTTGTGCTAAACCTGACAGCATCAGTATGTTTGTGGTGTTGAATGTTATTGTTGCTGTTGTTGTTGTTGCATAGCACTAGGTCAGTTCTGACTGAGTATGCCTGTCATAGGATGAATAACTAACTATAACTCGCAGATCTTTGCTTTAAAACATCTGCAGCAGATAGGATGTGTGATGAAGCTTGCAGTAAGAATAAGTGAAGACACTTGATGTTGTGGTTAGGGTGTTGCACTCACCATTACAAGATGGTTTCAATTCCTGGACTGGGAGGTTTGTGTGTGTGTTCTTGAGCAAAACATTCCATGTTGCTCCAGGCTAGTCAGTTGCAAATGTGATGAATTGGCATCCCATGTAGGAGGAACGTTGTGTTCTTGGTCACTTACATGCCATAGGCCTGCTTGTCTAGCAAGTGGGGTGGCGCCATTTGAAAGCTATGACAATGCAAGGAAGTGCATGGTGATCAGTGGTGTATGATAACATCCAATAGTCTGGTTGATACAATGATATAGTGATTAGTAGTAATGATTGTAGCTAATATAGGAACAATTATACTGAATGTGCTCTGTTCTTTGAACTAAGTAGATATGAACCTAAGTAGAATTGAAATGGATCAGTTGATAACATATTAAATTACCAATTCATAGATTGTGAGTTCTAATCTATTACACATGTTGCATGGTATTTCTGGGCAGGTGATATCATTCTGCGTGGCTTTAATTAGTCCAGCTACCAAGAATAGGTAGCAACTTATTTGGGAATGTTGGATCTGGTAGACTACCGTTCTATGTTGGAGTGATTATCATCTCTCATCCAGTCCGGACCATGTTTACTGAGGCTGAGCTCTTGTCATTAAAAGCCCCCCCCCCTCCACATGATTTAGAAGGTATTTCAATACTGATAGAACTAACAGAATTTCCTTTATATTTAGGAATTCCAAAATAAAAAATATATTGGTATTGACCAAAGTTATATATGTTCTGTTTATATCAAAAACTAAACTATATTTTGAGTAAAAAGAAGTGATGAAAGTGTGTGTGTGTGTGTGAGGGAGAAAGAGAGAGAGTTCCTTGGAAGCTCACACTCTTATTTTAGTATTAGAAAAGGAACAGAAACAACTGGAAGGGAAGCAAACAGTTGAGTAGTAACTAGTGGGGTAGTTAAATGTCTAAACTTGACTGCTGCTGCTATATCTAGATCTGGCCGTGTGTATGTTTGCTTTTAATCCTAACATAAAAGAAAATGTTCTAAAACAGCCAGATTTAATGATATTTTCATCTCTGCTTTGTTCAAAGAAACTACATTTTATTTACTATCACTGTTTATAAAGTTTAGTCTGCTTTTTCTCCCTTGGTTTCTATGTCTGGTGTTAGGTTACTAAAACAACTTGGTTTTCTAAAATCTTTTTAATGACTGTGTGGTAAAGAAGCTTGCTGTCTGATCGTATGGTTTCAGGTTCAATCCCACTGCATGGCTCCTTGGGTAAGTGTCCTCTAAGTGAAGCTCCAGGTCAACCAAATTCCCCAAATATTTTAGGTGGAAACTGGAAGAAGCTCATCATGTGCACATCTACATGTATGTTTTTGCATTGCATTCACCCCTACCCCCACCCTGCCCCATCCCACTGCTTGACAACGGGTGTTGGTTGTCGGTTTGTTTACCTCTCTGTGACGTAGCTGTTCAGCAAAAGGGACTGATGGAGTAGAATAAGTACCAGACCTAAAAATAAATCCTGGGGTCAACTTGTTTAACTAAACCCCTTCACTAAAGGTGGTGCCCCAGCATAGTCCAATGACTGAAACAAGTAAAAAACAAAAAACAACAAAATTCTTCTGGAGGATATTTTATTCCTTAACCCTTTTGTTACCATAAACACTGAAATGCACTGCCTTTATTTCAATTAATTTTGAAAATAATGAAGAATTTAGAATTATAACTTTCTCATTATTAAGTTGGTGTTTGGAATATATAGTATGTGTAGTATATATGATATGAGCGGAGTCATTGCCAGTACTACCTGACTGGCCCCCACGTAAAAAGCACCCACTACACTCTCGGAGTGGTTGGCATTAGGAAGGGCATCCAGCTGTAGAAACTCTGCCAGGTCAAGATTGGAGCCTGGTGCAGCCATCTGGTTCGCCAGCCCACAGTCAAAATCGTTCAACCAATGCTAGCATGGAAAGCGGACGTTAAACGATGATAATGATGTAGTATATATATATATAGTATGTGTAGTATAACATGAAATTTTGATTGAAGGTTTTAATTCAAATCACTTTTAAATGGAATTTGTATCATAGAACCAGGGGTGACTTCAGTCAGATTGGTATCAAGAGGATTTAGAACTGATCATGGCTGTAGACTACTCCCAAAATTGATGTGTGAATATACAAATACACAAATGAATAAATATACAAGTAGAGTTTTCTAGTCTGAGGCCTATTTATTGCCTGACACTTGTAAAAGTTTATGGTTTTCTTTTATATGTAAAATCCATAAAAAGAAAAATTATGCAACTAAAAATGAACCTGTTTAGTTAAGAAATGTTGAGAAAAGAATGAATCCATTGTAAAGAGATTTTACAAGGTCAAATTACATTTTTCCCCCACACTATGAAATATAAAATTCTCATAATATAGTGGAAAATATGTAACAATTCTACAATTTAAAAAAATAACATTACATGAGCATAAGTTGTAATAGTTTGGTGAGATTGTTGGGGATGACTTAATTATGTTTCTGATGTTTCTGTGAAAATTCAAAGCTAAATGACTAGATTTTTCAGAAACAGTTTTTTTCCTTTACAGTAAGTGAAGGGATGGCTCTATGGTTAAGAAGCTTACTTTGTAACTACAGGGTTTTGGGTTCAATCTCATTGTGTGGCAACTTTGGCAAGTGTCTTCTGTTATAACTTCAGGTTGACTAATGCCTTGTGAGTGAATTTGGTAGATGGAAACTGTGCAGAGGTCCACCACCATACAATATATAATATATATATATATATATATATATATATATATATATATATATATATATATGGTGCAGGAGTGGCTGTGTGGTAAGTAACTTGCTTACCAACCACATGGTTCTGGGTTCAGTCCCACTGCATGGTACTTTGGCCAAGTGTCTTCTACTATAGCCTCGGGCCAACCAAGGCCTTGTGAGTGGATTTGGTAGATGGAAACTGAAAGAAGCCTATCGTATATATGTGTGTGTGTTTGTGTGTCTGTGTTTATCTCCCTGTAACTTAGCGGTTCAGCAAAAGACACTGATAAAATAAGTACTAGGCTTACAAAGAATAAGTCCTGGGGTTGATTTGCTCGACTAAAGGTGGTGCTCCAGCATGGCCGCAGTCAAATGACTGAAACAAGTAAAAGAGTAAATCTATATAGTATGTGTGTGCTTTTGTTTGTCTGTGTTTGCCTCTCCTATGGCTTGACAGCTGGGGTCAGTTGTTTACATCAGCTAATAGGCTTGGCAAAACAGATGATAGAATAAATATCAGGCTTCAAAATAAGTACTAGCATAAGTTTGTTTGACTAGAACCCTTCAAGGCAGTGCTCTAGCATGGCTGCAATCCAATGAGTGTAACAAGTAAAAGATAAAAGATACAATAGTTGTTGACATAAGAATGAAACCAACTACTAGTCTATGTTGAGGGGTACATTCTTTCCCTGGGAAGGTTTTGGCATTTATAAGTAGCCTGGTAAGGATGTGGTCAATTCAACTAGTGTGACTACCAGATCGGTAGGTGACTGAGTGGCTGGCAGGTTTCCTGAAGTTAGTATTGCAAACCATAAGGTCATTTGCATCGCAGAACTCCAGAACCAAAACTATAGCCTCCATGTGTGCCATGGAAGCCTCCTGCATGTTGACCAACATGTCCATTGAAATCACCAGCCACAAAGAGAAGGTCCCTGTCATTCGTTGACGAGGTTGTCAGCATCAGGTAGCCCTGGCTGAGGGGCATAGGCTGAGATAATGGTTGCTAACCCATGATGAAGCACTAATCTAATCTTGAGTATTCTATCACAGACTCTGAATACCTTGATTACCTTATCGACCCATTTCTCTGCAAGAAGTATACCCATACCCACGCCCTGATCCCGTCAGTGTTCCCTGCGCAGAAGATTTTGTATCTATGTTCTTTGCCTGTGAGGAACTTAGCAGAACCTCCTCTCCACTTTTTCTTCTTGGATGCAGCACAAATCTACATGTCTCCATTCAAGCATCAGTCTACATGTCTCCATTCAAGCATCAGTGTACCTAAAACCACATTATCCAATGTGTTTTACCTTTTATTTTTTTTAAATTAAGAGCGTACTATTTGCTTCCAAGCCACGTAGTTTCTGAGTTCAGTCCTGCAAGGAGATATTAATTTGTGTTCTATAAAACACCATTTCTAGCATGGCTGTTGCCAGTACCGCCAGACGGCCCTCATGCAGGTGGCACGTAAAAGCACCCACTACACTCTCGGAGTGGTTGGTGTTAGGAAGGGCATCCAGCTGTAGAAACCTTGCCAGATCAAGATTGGAGCCTGGTGCAGCCATCTGTTTCGCCAGTCCTCAGTGAAATTGTCCAACCCATGCTAGCATGGAAAGTGGACGTTAAACGATGATGATGATGATGAAATGTTTAACACTTCATTTAATATCAGTGACTGTCAAAATGATGTGATCAGATATTCCACAGACACATGTAGTGTTAATGCAATCCTCAGGCAGAATCGGTGTGACAGAATGAGTGACTGGACTTTTGAGTCACATGTAACAGACTGTGTGACAAGCTTTCTTCTTCACATTTTCTCTCTACTCCAATTTCACTCTCATAAGGCTTTGATTGATTCGAAGTTCTGTCAAGATACCTGCTGAAAGCACCACTGAGTGAAATTGAACCTGGTGTCTCAGTTTGTGGCATGAAATTGTTAACCATGCAGCACTACCTGTACTCCATGAATATCTATACATATAAAGCTGAAGTTGTCTGTGTGTGTGTTTGTGGCAGGTTTGGTAGCCTTCAACTAACACTATTTCCTCCGTGATCCTGTGGCGTAAGTTGACCAAAATTGAGAGTATGATAGAAGAAGGCTTGCTCTTCATTCCATAGAAGAAAAAATTAAAATCGGACCATGTTAAGACCAAAAATTATTTACATAAAAAAAGTGCTTTTTTTCTATGAAAATCCCTATTTTTTACGATTTTTTTTACTGCTGGGTCACCATTTTTCAGTGTATTTCAACCAGAAAAATGTTCACTTAAGAGAATTACAAGCTACATAATGCAAAATTTTTACTTTTCAAAATTTCCAATTCTAAAGGGTCGAAAAGAAAACAAACCCGAGCAACGCCGGGCTATACTGCTAGTAGTATTATATAATTCTAGTGTCAAGTAAAAAAGCACATGCATTGGAGCCACATAAAAAGCACTCAGCACACTCTGTGAAGGGGTTGGTGTTAAGAAGGGCATCCAGCCATAGAAACCATGTCAGATCAGATGACTGGGGCCAGGTGCAGCCTGCTGGCAAACTGTCCAACCTATGCCAATGTGGAAAACGGATGATGATGATGATGACAGTAAGTTAGACTTCTCACACAGTAAAATCTTCTGCTCAAACTGAAATTTAAATTACTTTTCCCTAGTTTCACTTACTGGGCTCTACTGAGATATTTTCAATGTTTTGGCCCCCAGTTCTTAGCCTGGTGCTCATTTTATCATCCTCTGTTGAATGCAGCTTCAGAGGCCACCATTTGTCATGGCAGTGGATCCTAACTTCCATGGCTGACAGAGTGGGACTGTTCTTGTGCCAAGGTTCTCCTGCTTTAATATTTCCTCTCACAGGTCTTTGTGCGCTATACACCTTTGACTATGTAATGCAGCCATCTTTCCACAACTCGAGAGACTACTACTACTACTACTTATTATTATTATTATTATTATTATTATTATTATTATTATTGAATAGTTATGTTCATGGTTATGTCCCTTTTATGGTTGTAACTCAGGTGAAATTCACACACACATGCATGCACACACACACATAAACTCTCTCTCTCTCATACACAATGTGGTTTCTTGGATTACAAGAAAGTGAGGTATAAATGGATATATATATATATATATATATATATAAAACAAAAAAGAAAACCGCTACAATGGGAATAAGCAATTAACATCCAGACATTCTTTGATGGCATCAGTGTTGCTTGGCATTGCAGGAAACTGTATTATTGTTAGGAGGTACTGAAATTGTTGTGATCTCCTGTACAAAGTTGAAGAATTCCTCCTGTGTAAGCTGTATCCCTTTTCATCCCCCCCTCTCTCTCTCTCTCTATATATATATATATATATATATATATATATATATGTGTGTGTGTGTGTGGGCACAGGAGTGGCTGTGTGGTAAGTAGCGAGCTTACCAATCACATGGGTCTGGGTCCAGTCCCACTGCGTGGCACCGTGGGTAAGTGCCTTCTTCTATAGTCTTGGGCCAACCAAAGCCTTGTGAATGGATTTGGTAGGCAGAAACTGAAAGAAGCCCGTTGTATATATATGTATATCTATATATATGTGTGTGTGTGGGTGGGTGTTTGTTCCCCCATGTCCCCCACCATCATCTGACAACTGATGCTGGTGTGTTTACGTCCCTGTAACTTAGTGGTTCAGCAAAGGAGACCAATAGAATAAGTGCTAGGCTTACAAAGAATAAGCTCTGGGGTTGATTTGCTCGACTAAAAGAATGTATTTACACACACACACACACAAAGTGAGTACATAGGTGCAAAACAAGGTGGGAAAATAGTACTTATACATCAAAGGTGGAGAGTATTAACTTCAATAAAATAGTCATCGTCATCATCATTTTTTTAACGTCTATTTTCCATGCTGACATGGGTTGGATGGTTTGACAAGGGCTGACCAACTGGGTAGCTTGGCAGACTCCAAATTGTGGCATGGTTTCTACAACTGGGTTCCCTTCTTAACACCAACTGTTTTAAAGAGTGTACGGGGTGTACTTGCACAGCATCAGTATGAATGCATTCTACATGGCACCGGTGCCTGTAACGGACAAGCCTGTGTGTATGGATGACAGCAATTTTGCTTTGATTGATGCATCTTCTCAAAATAGTGCATGCATGTGTGTGTGTATGTATATATATATATATATAAAGATGATAATGATATATATATACACACATATACATACACATATACATACACACAGTCATATGTCACTTTACAAGGATCCACTTTATGAGACCCTGGGTTTATGAGTTTTTATGAGCTTTATTTTTCTGTTTGAGTTTTCACTTAATGAGTGTTTTCCAGGAACAAATTAACTCATAAATCGAGGCATTACTGTGTGTGTATATCTGTCTATCTATCTATCTATCTACCTATGTATGTATGTATGTATGTATGTATGTATTTATGTACCTGTCTGTCTGCCTGCCTGTCAGTCTAACTGTCTCTCTCTCTCTATATATATATATGATTACCAACCACATGGTTCTGGGTTCATTCCCACTGCATGGCACCTTGGGCAAGTGTCTACTACTATAGCCTTGGGCTGACCAAAGCCTTGTGTGTGGATTAGGTAGATGGAAACTGAAAGAAACCTTTCGTGTGTGTATATATATATATATATATGTGTGTGTGTGTGTTTGTGTGTTTGTGTTTGTCCCCCTAACATTGCTTGACAACCAATGCTAGTGTGTTTACGTCCCTGTAACTTAGTGGTTTGGCAAAAGAGACCAATAGAACAAGTACTAGGCTTACAAAGAATAAGTCCTGGGGTTGATTTGCTTGACTAAAGGTGGTGCTCCAGAGCACATATGATGCCACCTAAACTGATGCTTTGGTTGAGTGGCCACCCATCCTCATAATACAAAACTGCGAACCTCAAAACAACTTATTTACACACATGCACACACACTCACAAGCACATGTGCGCACACATGTACACATAGATTGATTGACCGATATATTGATGAACTGATAGATTCATAATTGTTTTTTCTTAATTTCAGATAAAATTCTGGTGTTGCGGTGTGAATTTAATTATCTCAAATTCACAACCTACTTCTGTGAATGCTTGCTCTCTTTTTACAAAATCTAGGTGGCATCTTTTTGTTGATAATTTATATTTTGTCTTAGAGAAGGCTGTAATGTATGGAAATGTTCTGTCCCCCAGGTTAACAATTTATAGAAAAAATGCCAAGGTCAAAGAAGCGGTCGAGACAAAAGAAAAATAAGTCAGCTAAAGCCATGCTGCATCTACCATCAAGTGGACCGAATTCACATTTTGTTGTTGGAGATGGAAGCCAAGCAAAAGTGGGACTTGGTGAGTCAGATGTGGACTCTACACATTGTTTTACTTCATGTTTCTAAACTGGAAAAAAAAAAAGAAAAAAAAGACAGAAATGAGTAATATTAATAACAATATTAAAAGCATGAGATGTTGTCAATATTGTTGCTATGGCTAACCTTGGCAAAAATTGCTGACTATATGTATAAGCTTCTGGTTTCAGCAGTGCTTCAAATGTGTGTCTTCTGTTATTACTTTATTACTTTTGAAATTCCTTTGATATGAAAACTCCGGCTTTCCAGTATTTTCTCAAGTTCAACTTGTTTAAAATGCAACATTTTGCCACACATCTCTTCTAAACTGCATGTTGCTAACCTTTCTTTCAGTTTGTAGTCAATTGTTATTAGTGTAGGCTATTAATAGTAGTGCCTCAGTTGTTTGTCTGCTTTTTGATGTGATTTAGAATGCTTTCGTTTCTGCTTATTTTACTTACTCTTCTTTTTACTGGTTCCAGTGACTACTCTGGCTGTGGCCAGCGAAGGGGGGGGGGTGGCAAAAAAAAACCCACCAACAAAAAACTAGATATTTTTTTGAAAAAAAAAAAGTTCTTCATTTTCATTCCTATTTTTTAAAAATTTTGCTTTTGAGTTAAAAAATGCTATTGAGGTAGATGCTTGCATTATAGGAAAATATATGATTGAAAACATGTTTACAACATTTCTTCATAAAAACAAATTTCTTTATAAAAAAAATCATCAGAAATTCACTATACTTTTTCTTATCTGTTTCCCTGTTGAGTGTGTTAAAAAAAAATGCTACTGAGTGATATAAAAGGAGCTTTCATCATAGAATATATATATATATATATATATATATATCTATATATATATATATATATATCTGAAAACATGCTAATAATTTTTAAGAATATTTTTTGATCAGAAATTGAAAAAAAAAAAGTGTAAATTCTTATTTAGTTATTTGATCCCAAAACTTATTTCCCTCATTATCTCTACATTTTAATCATTTCCTTTTCTGTTGATCGTAAACTGTTTCTAGTTCTTTATGATTTATGCATAACTCCTAACTCTCTTGCAATTTTAGTGAAATTTTGAACATCTATGTTTAGTTTGAGCATAATATTCTTGCAACCGTTTTGGTTTAATGACTTTCTTGTTATCATCAATAATTGGTATTAACAAGATGGTTCTTGCATGAAATATTGAAATGGGAGGAAACACTGATAACTGTTTGAATTTCTTACACTCCAAAGTTAAAATATGAAAAACATAAATTCGTTTCAAGTTACCTCCTATTTTCAAATATTTTAGATAGCAAAAAAACTCTGTTTGGTAAAAAGTCTGAAGTGACTTATAATGCCTGGAATCTTGTCATATTTTTGAATGAAGAAACCTTTACTAAACCTATAGTTTAGTTCAGATTTGATTTTCGAAATCTTAACAAAACTTGAATTCTTGTCAACTAACACATTAAGTATTGATATTTGTAAATTTGGCTAAGTTTCATGACATATGGAGACATTTCATTTTAGAGAGAGAGAACACTTTTTGCAAATTCTAGCAGTAAACTTTTATCTCTCTCAGCCCCATTAGCATTCATATTACTCTGTCATATGTAATGCTTATTTTATTAAACATAGTTTTGAATTAATTATGTATTGACCATGGGATTGCACCTAGAAAGTTACCCTCCGAGGCACAAGTTCGAGCAAGGTTGTTTATGGAGGACCAACAGTCACTATGCTTACCAGTCTCCCCTCTCCATGCCACCAGTGTTATCCAAGGAAAGGCAAAGGGGCTGATACAGCTTGGTACCAGTAACATCACAACTCATTTCTACAGCTGAGTGAACTGGAGCAACGTGAAATAAAGTGTCTTGCTCAAGAACACAACTCACAGCCTGGTCCAGAAATTGAACTCATAACCTCATGATTGTGAGCCCAATGCTCTAACCACTGAGCCATGCTACTTCACACTATGTATCATGTCATAGCTTTAGGATTTTTGATGATACTATTGTTTGTTTTTAGAATGACACTGTAGGTTAGGTGTGACAGGTGAGATCTGGCCCATTTCAACATAAAACAGTATATTTTGGCTGGAAATGGGCTGTTTAAATACTAAAGGATTAACCCTTTTGTGAAGGCGCGTGGCTCAGTGGTTAGAGCGTCGAGCTTACAATCGTGAGGTTGTGAGCTCGAATCCCGGACCGGGCTGCGTGTTGTGTTCTTGAGCAAGACACTTTATTTCATGTTGCTCCAGTTCACTCAGCTGTAGAAATGAGTTGCGACGTCACAGGTGCCAAGCTGTATTGGCCTTTGCTTTTCCCTTGGACGACATTGGTGACGTGGAGAGGGGAGGCCGGTATGCATGGGCGACTGCTGGTCTTCCATAAACAACCTTGCCCGGACTTGTGCCTCAGAGGGTAACTCTCTAGGTGCAAACCCATGGTCAGTGTCTGACCGAAGGGGGTCTTAACCCTTTTGTTACCGTATTTCTGTTGTGATGCTCTGTGTTTCTTTCAATTAATTTTAAATATAACAAAGAATTTAGTAAAATAACTTAGTTATCAATAAGCTTGTGTTAGGAACATAAATTGTGACTAAGGTTTGGTGGAAGATTTTAATTCAAAACTTAAGAAAACAAGACATTTGTATCACAACCAGAAGCAGTTTCAGGTGGGTTGGTAATGAAAGGGTTAATGAACTTATCCAAATTTACAAACATAAGTTTTACTAACACAGTTAGTACATAAGTTTTACTAACACAGACCATAGTTTCCTCAGACCTTGGTTTTATTTCATGTTAATATGCATAACTACTGAATTCTGTTACTCTCTTAACAGGTCTACATTGGCAGGGCACTGATGAAACAGTAGCACTTGAAAATATTTCCAGAAACATTTAGTTAAAAATATGCAGTACTTTGTTATTAAGTAGTGACATGGATAATAGTTACATAATATAGGTACACAATGATATGTGTACATATACACACAGTTACTTGCCTTTATTTGCAGGAAATAGTATGTTAATATTAAACCTGAAAGAGTATGTATTAGTCTATAGTTAAAATTTATGTTTTTGTTGTAATTTTGTTTGTTTCTATTTAACCAATTCAGTGTATTTCTGGTTATTCAGTGCACTTCTTCTTTTGACATGTTTTTTTTATTTTGTTCATAATATCTGCCTTACAAAGACAATACATGTTCAAAACTTGATAAGTTGCCTAAACATGCTCATGTGCTTGTGACCTGTTTGGGCGTGTTGGCTCTCATTCTTTACCACAATACTTACTCTCCATTATGAAAGCCAGGAACTACAATTAAATTTGAATAAACCAAATTAGTAATTCATCAGTTTTTTTTTAAGGATGTTCACAGAATTTCGCCATTACTGAGTGACATAAAATATCTGTTATTTATGTGATGAATTATTAGTTAGCAACCCTGAAAGGAATTAAACTCAGTTAACATTTTCACTATCATCACCAATGTAGCCATCACTATCGTCATCGTAATCATATTTACCTTCTCTGTCATCAGCTTTGTTTAATAGAGTCTGCTTGTATGGATTATATGTAGTGTTTAAAATCTTTTCTTCTGTTAACCCTTTCAG
Source organism: Octopus sinensis (assembly GCF_006345805.1). Lineage (NCBI taxonomy): Eukaryota > Metazoa > Mollusca > Cephalopoda > Octopoda > Octopodidae > Octopus > Octopus sinensis. The sequence continues at coordinate 2,986,486 of NC_042998.1, read as the reverse complement.
TACTGTATTTATTTTGAGATGCTGTGTTTCTTTCAATAATTTTAAATATTACAAAGAATTTAGTAAAATAACTTAGTTATCATTAAGCTTGTGTTAGAAGCATAAATTGTGACTAAGGTTTGGTGGAAGACTTTAATTCAAAACTTAAGAAAACAAGACATTTGTACTATAGAGCCAGAGGTGGTTTTGGCCGGGTTGGTAATGAAAGGGTTAAATTCTAGACTTCATAATCTATGCAATCAGTGCCATTGTTATAGTTTCATGAAAATTGTTCTCATAGCAAATTATTTCACCAGCATTGTTATCTTGCTGTAAATGTTGATGAATTTCCTTGGAGCTTCTTTGTTGTAACTTGACCTGCTTGAAGCAGCAGCCAAATCTCACTCAAATCATGCCCAACCAGTAGTGGCTGTGTGGTAAGTAGCTTGCTTACCAACCACATGGTTCCGGGTTCAGTCCCACACAGCTTGGGCAAGTGTCTTCTACTATAGCCTCGGGCCAAACAAAGCCTTGTGAGTGGATTTAGTAGATGGAAACTGAAAGAAGCCCGTTGTATATATGTGTGTATGTGTGTATTTGTGTGTCTGTGTTTCCCCACCACCAACATCGCTTGACAACCGATGTTGGTGTGTTTATGTCCCCGTAACTTAGCGGTTCGGCGAAAGACACCGATAGAATAAGTACTAGGCTTCCAAAGAATAAGACCTGGGGCCGATTTACTTGACTAAAAGCGATGCTCCAGCATGGCTACAGTCAAATGACTGAAACAAGTAAAAGAGAGCAAAAGAATAAATGATGAAGTTTTGTATATCAATATAAACACAGATAAATAATTTTATATATTTCACCAATACACTTGCATTATTTACAATTGTCACAGAAAAGACTCACAAGACAGATTCTGCATTTAAGACCCATTCATGAAGGAGATGTGGTGGAATGGAAGATGGAATAAATCTATCATTGTTGCTCAGATGTGTGCTAAAGGGTAGTGACATGCAGACTGGTGTTGTTCCATCAGCCAGTCTGCTTCTTGTAGTTCTTGCCTGTTGTTTAATGCTGGTTTCGGCTTATTAATTAGGATAGTCTCCCTGATTCAGAGGTTAACTGTATTGACTCTTCTGGAAACCAAGGTCAACTGTGTTAGGATTTGACTCTAAAGCTATAAACCAAATTCAAAGTTCAATGTTATGGCCTGGTACAGAAAGTATTTTAGGAATTACAATTCTTCCGAGCAGAGTATATCAGATAAATTTGTGAATGGGTGAATCGGTATCTTTTAGTTTGTGTTTTGTTGAGTTTTTTTTATATATCTTTTACTTGTTTCAGTTGTTGGACAGGTGCTTATTCTGTTGGTCTCATTTGCTGAACCACTAAGTTACAGGATATAAACTAATGAACACCGGTTATTAAGTAGTGGGATTGAGAGAGACATATGCACACACACAACACACACACACACACACAACACACACACACACACACACACACACACACAGACAGAGAGTTTCTGTCTATCAAATTCACTCACTAGACATTAGTCAGCTTTGGACTTGAATAGAAGATTCTTGCCAAAGGTGCTGTACAGTGGGACTGAACCTGAAACCGTGTGGTTGGAAAGCATGCCTCTTAACCACTCAGTCATGTCAGCACCATATATATATATATATAATCCAGTCAAATAGACAAACATTAAAAATGACAATAACAAACAACAAGAGGATGTGCACATAGAATGTATTACTTTGACGCTTGGTAAAAAAAAAGAGAGTTTTTGACGTTTCGATCACGGCTCTTTGTTGGAAAGGAAAAAAAAGAAAAGGGGAAAGTCCAAATAGAAAGAAAAAAAATCACCAACAGCACATGTGTAGTTACATTGCTTAAAACAGTCTCTCATTCTTTTGATTTTAAAATTCAATATGTCTGACTGGATCTACAAAATTACATATTTCTAGTGGTATATTTAAGCAATTTTTAACTGCATGAATTGCGTCTTACTTGGAAAGATATTCAGCTGAAAAAAATCCCTCTTCCTTTGTGATTAAATGTCACTTTTAATTTAATGTAACATGAGTGTTGTGTAACAGAAAGTTGGCTAAGCTGATAAACATTAGTTATTAACTAGTACTGAACAAACCTTAATTACTAGTATTGATTACTGCCTTTACTCTTGGTTAATCTTAAATTTACCAAATAAGCATACTTTAAACTATATCACTAACTAAACAAAAGGTAAAATACTATATTTCTTTTGATGAGTAAGTTGACTATGCTATGTTAATTACAGGTGTATAGAAGCTCTTGCGTTGGCTTGAACTCCCTCACTGACTTTTGTCAAAGTTGTAGGTACAAACACTACACTTTTAACCCTTTCGTTACTAACTCGGCCAAAACCGGCTCTGGCTCTGTAGTACAAATGTCTTGTTTTCATAAGTTTTGCATCAAAATATACCACCAAACCTTAGTTGCAATTTATATTCCTAACACTAGCTTAATGATAACTAAGTTATTTTACTAAATTCTTTGTTATATTTAAAATAATTGAAAGAAACACAGAGCATCTCAACAGAAATATGGTAACGAAAGGGTTAAATAAGTAAGAGAGCACAACACCCCCCTCCTGCATAGGATGCTGGTCCATTGCAGGATCAACTCCCCGGTTATTGCTGCAACTCTTTTTTTTTTCAGCTGAATGGACTGGAACATTGTGAAATGGACCTGCACGGTTCAGGAATTGAAACCACAATCTTCCAATCAGGAGTGCACATTAGGCCACATGCTTTCACAAATATATTAATTAAATGTATTAGGTAGCAAATTGCAAGATCCATTACTGCACTGGACAGCATACTTAGTGGCATTTTTTTCAATTCTAAATTCTCAGTTCTTATTCCACCAAAGTCAACGTTGCCATTCATCCTTTTGGAGTTAATAAAATAAGTACCAGTTTAGCCAATGTCATCAACTAGCCCCCTCCCCCCCTCCTTCTAAATTTTAGGCCGTTTCAACCAGTTTCAATTGGGGGGAGGGTTCTTGGACATTCTCTAGGGCAGTGTTTCTCTACCTTTTTACCCTTGTGTAACCCTTAAAATAAATTACATTCTCAAGAAACCCCTGCACAAAAAACAAATTATATACCATATCTTTCTCATATTTTTTTCATCATAGTTCACGTAGTAAATATCATATGTATATGTGTGTGTGTGTGTATATATATGTGTATATATATATATATATATATATATATACATACATATATACATATATACATATATATACATATATATATAGGGAGAATTCACAAAAAATCAAAAGGCGAAGACAGGTGGTGTAGAATATAAACAGATGTATTAGTATAATGCTTGAGAAGTGAACAAGTCTTTAATGTTTCGAGCCTACGCTCTTCCACAGAAGGGAACACAGAAAGAAACAAGGAGAGAAAATAAAGAATGTGTAGTGGCTAGCGATCTATCATATATATATATATATAATTTTAATCCAAACGGGAAACAAAAAAACAACAACTATGGAACAATTACAGTATTATTATTAATAGGCGCTCAGGAAATGGAAGCAGGGAGGTATGACGTTTCGAGCGGAGCTCTTCGTCGGAAACATAAAGAAGGAAGAGAGGAAAGAAAGATATATATATATATATATATATATATATATATATATATATAATAATATAAACAAAAATTTGAGAAAAGCCACTATTATGTAATTCAAACAATGATAGACATAAACCATATCATATAGAAAAAATAAAATATATTATTAAACATATATCTAGATCACAAAAATTACCAAAAAAATGAATAAATATTTTATAATAAGTAAAAAGACTACGTACGTTTTGTGGCTATAACTTCAATTCGAATTACAATTAAAGTTAAGTTCAATCCAATTTTTATATATATTATATATTTGTATTGTGAAATTTGATTTAATACTAAACTGAATTTTCCCCTGTAAGTTTGGAGTTATACTCCCTAATATATATATATATATTATATATATATATATATATATATAATATATATATATATATCTATATATATATATATATATAAAGTATCCATAGATTACAGACATCACTAAATATATCCCAATAGTTGTTATATTTTTTTGGTAACATAATAGGTTAGATAGGATGATGTCTATATTACAATGTTAAAATAACCATTAATATGTTATTCATCTATAATAATATTACAATCATGAAATTAGCATTAGCTTATCTCACTCTTTCTCATGGGACCAAAGGGGTCCAGGGAACCCTGGTTGAGAAACGTTGCTCTAGAGTAGCCCCCCTCCGTTTTTTGTTGTTAAAAAAAACTTATTTATGAATATGATAAATTAGTTCTGATTACTTTGGATTTGTTTTTATGTTTCGAGGTATTATGGTCTTACCATCCTTGCCTCGTCTAATTATTATTTACTGTGAAAAATCTATGTAGTTTCAAATACATCCATTTATTCTGCTCATTATTTGTTATTGCACCACCATCATCATCATCAGCACCACTACCATTACTATCTATCATCATGTTTTCAACAATTTTACGAGTTTCTACTGTTTCTACCTGGTACAATTCTGTGTTCTTGAGGTATGTGAGCTTTGTCCTTTTTGCTTTTTTGTGAGATTTTTTTTGTTTTGTTTTGTTTCATCTTCATCTTCATCTTTTTATTTTTAACATCCACTTTTCCATGCTTTCATGTGTTAGTTTACTGAAGCAGATTTTCTATGGCCTGATGCTCTTCCTGTTGCCAACCCTTACCTGTTTCCAAGCAAGGTAATATTTCCCTCTGGCCAGATGCCCCTCCCCCCAGAGTACTGGTAATGAATGACATTCATTTACAACAATCGCACAATATCAAGACAAGGGGGGGAGAGAGAGAGACAGAGAGAGAGAGAGAGAGAGAGAGACCCACCACACACACACACAACAAATTTCTTTTAGTTTCTATCTACCAAATCCATTCACAAGGCTTTGATCACCTTGGGGGCTATAGTACAAGATACTTAAGATGCCATGCAGTAGGACTGAACCTGAAACCATGTTGCTGGGAAGCAAGTTTCATAACCATGCTGTTAACACCTGTATATACAAAGAAATTACACATGCATTGCCGTGCCAGGGATTGAACTCAGGCTACTCACCACCAGACCACATGTTGCAGGTGTTATTTTAGCCTCTCATTTATTGGATAAAATTTGTATAATGTGAGTTACATTGTTTTGCTGGATGGTTGTTTGTGTTTCACATGTGGCGTACGATTTGTGTATTGGTTTTATTGAGGGTTCTGTACGGTATGTACTGATTAAGTTGTGTTGAATTAATGACTTGTAGGCCTTTTATCTTTTACTTGTTCCAGTCATTACATTGCAACCATCCTGGGGCACTGCCTCGAAGGATTTTTGTTGAATGATGGAAATCTCTTGTTGGCTCCTTTTGCTCCACATGGAGTTAAAGGAATTGGAGAAGAAGAAGAAGTGTGTACAAAGTGAATTGAATGGCATATTGGTTATAGTGCCAGTTATTGATTATGCAAGAGTCTGGGTTAGTCCACATTAGTAAGGAGCATAGCGATGGTTTCCTAGTTTCTCTGGTGTATATATCCCTCCTTGGACGGGACACGAGTCTATCACAGGTGCAATGTGAAATGAAGTGTTTTGCTCAAGAACACAAAGCATTGTCCAGTCCAGGGATCAAAACCACGATCTCAGGACCATGAGTCCAGCAGCCCAACCACTAAGCCATGCTCCTCTACTATGTAGGCGTATGTAACAAGGTATTTTCTTATCTGGCTTGTGGTACCGTCTTCTCCTGTTGGTTTGTGTGGGAAAGTTACATAACAGCCTCAATTATTTTCAAGGACTTTCATTTCTTTTCCTACAAAATAGTCTTAACTCTTTCTTGTGTCTGTAAAACAAAACCTCTTCTGAAAATTCTGGTGAATTACTGCAACAATTTTGTCCTGTCTAAACTTTTAGTATTCCTTTTGAGCTTACTGTGAGCATTCTGATGTAGCATCAGCTACATTCTCTTCTCTATTGTCACACATTCTACTGTCCTGCTTTATGTTCCTTGATCCACTTTATCCTTAAGGCCTGATCCTACGTTACTAAAATTATTCTCTTCATTTCCTATTTTCTTTCGTCAATATTTCTTTCTTTAAGCAAAGACAGCTGCTTTTGCCATCCCTTTGTCTCTTTAGTTTACATTGAAAAGAAGAGTTCTACTTTTATTAAGGAACAGAGCAGCCAACACATATACAAAGTTTTTGAAACTAATTTGTCTTTTTCTATCAGTTTCTCAGCATGGATCACCCCCCCTTCTCTCTCTCTCTCTCTCTCTCTCTCCCACCACCACCATTGCTACCCCCACTCTCTTATTAATGCTAAATATCAAACCTGTTGCTTATAAAGGTCTCTCTCTCTCACACACCATATCTTTAGAGTTTATATTAACTGAATTAAGTAAGTTATATATTCAACTTGAGTTCCTAATTTAAATATACCCACAAATGATCTAATATTATTGAAAAACTTAACCGGTTTGCTGAATTGAAGTTTCCACTTTTAGATTTCACCAGGAACCAAAATTAGTCTTGTTTTTACTGACCTTATACCGTTTCACCTATTTCTTTTTTGATATATTCTCTCCACTCTGTTGCCTTTTATGAATCACATAAAGAACGGACAGCTAATTTATATCAACTGACTCTCACCTATGGCTCTCTCATACCTCTCTATTTTCAATGCACACATACACATAACACACATAAACACTATTGTGAGCTGCACAATGTGTGTGTGTGTGTGTGTTTCAGATGCATATATTTCATACATGCGTACTTGCATGCAACACTCACACACTTGTGCACAAAATTAAAACGAAACAAAAGCAAAAAAGAGAAGCAAGGATGGGTTGCTCCAGAGGGGGAGGTGAGAAATGCTTCTAAGCTTCTTAGGTGTAATCGGTTTACATTTTAAAAAACAATTAACATAGTAGCTGTCTGGGTTATTTTGGCTGGCATTGAATAATTTACTCCCTTCCTTTCTTGTGTGTGTGTGTGTGTGTGTGTGTGTATATATATATATATATATATACATATGTGTGTGTATATATATATACATGTATGTGTGTGTGTGTATATATATACATGTGTGTGTGTGTGTATATATATATATACATGTGTGTGTGTGTGTATATATTATATATATATATATATATATACATGTATGTGTCTGTGTGTATCATCATCATCATCATATATATGCATGTGTGTGTGTGTGTGTGTATATATATATATATATATATATATACACACATGTGTGTGTATTTACAAATGCATTAATAAATGTTCTTTAGCAAAACAAAAAAAATTTTTCTTACTTCTTTAGTCCTTTGTTTGGATGTGTGAATAATGTGTGTTCCCTGTAAGATCATGGTACATTATTCTGTGGTAGCCGTTGATTTTACACACACACACACACACACCACACACTCTAACACACCCATCCACCCCACCCACATACATAAACACAGCCACCCACATTCATACACACACACACACTTATATGTTATTTATATGCTAATATATATATATATATATATATATATATATTTATAAAAAAAATATATATATATATATATATATATATATGCATATATTGTATGTTTTTCTGTATATGTGCACTCTCTTCTCTTCAGATATACATACATGGAAATGTTTTTATATACTTACATATAGAGCCTTCCAACTATCCAACCAGCCAGCCAACTCTCCCTCTCTCCCTCTCTCTCTCTCTCACATACACACATGTGCACACACATATGATGATTGTCTTTACTTGCAGTCTTCCCTGATTTTACATGGTGTTGTGTTGCTTTTGTTGTTGTGGTTGTTGTTTATGAGCTGGTTATTTTTACAACCTGTTCTAAGTATTGTCTGTGTAAACTGAAACATGGCTGGCTTGCAGAATGAAACAAACCATACACTGTCAGGTGTTATGTTTTTACCTGTATTTTTACCTTTCTGCCTCTTTTTGAAAACAATTTGCCACGGATTTTTACCTGTGCACTATTGTGTTCTGTTTATGTGGAAAACTATACAAGTGCTATAAGGAAGTTGTATATACTGAGCATTAACTCCACCTGTCTTTCGGATATTCTGAACATAATTAAATTCATTTTACATGTTTGATGTATCTAAACGATATATTTTTACCTGACATATGCTTACTGTTGGAAACTACTATGGCACTAGTTTTTTAATAAAGCAAAAACTGTCATGGAAAGAGAAAAAATTACAGGTATTGATCTCTTTTCTCTCTTCTCTCTTTATTTTTTACTTGTTTCAATCATTGGACTGTGGCCATGCTGGGGCACTGCCTTTAATACCTTCAGTAAAAAAAAAATGTCCCTTGTACTTTTTTTTTCTTTTTTCTTGTTTTTAAAATATCTGGTACTTATTCTATCTGTCCCTTTTGTCAAAACTGCTAATTAATATAAGAGGGATATAAGCAAACTAACATTGGTTGTCAAATAGTGTGAAAGGGACAAACATGCACATACATGTGTGCGCGCGTGTGCGCACACACACACACATGCACACACACACGCACACACACACACACACACTTAGAGGCTTCCACATAGTTGCCATTCACCAAATTCACGCACAAGGCATTGTCAGCCCGGGGCCATAGCAGAAGACCCTGTACCCAGGTGCCACACAGTAGGACTCCCAGGTGCCACACAGTAGGACTAAATCCCAAACCATGTGGCTACAATGTGAGTTTCTTGATATAATTAATAATTTTATTTAAAAAAAAAAAAGAAAAATGTATATATTTTAATCTTCTAAAAGTATATAATTATATTTTATATTACTTGTCCTAAAATATACTTTCTGTCTGATTACCTACATTTCTGGTCTTTCTGCTTGCTGGTGTGTGTGTGTGTGTGTGTGTGTGTGTGCACATGCACATAAATGAGACACAAGTTATTAGGATTGTCACTTTTTTCCACATACCTGTAAGCATTCATTTCTGCTTACCTGTACATCATGATCTTTCTTGTAGTTTGGGGGAAGAAAACTTGCATTACAAATTTAATCATTTTAATTGTGTATCATTAAAGATATTTAATTGTAAGAGGCATAATTCCTATTGTATTTTGAATAGTCAGCCTAGTTTCGTTTTGATGTTATGTTTTAGACAGTTGTGTGTGTGTGTGTGCATGTGTGTGCATACACGCATATGTAAATATATACATATTCATTTACACACACACACACACACACACACACGCACACTCATATGAATGTATGTGTGTGTATGTATGTAAATATGTATGAATATATGTCTCTCTCTCTCTCTCTACACACACACACACATGCAGGCAAATTTGATTATTTTTTCAGTAGTGCATTTAAAAACAATCCGTTAAATTATATCGTTCATTTTCCAGTGTGATTAGACACTGTAACCGCATGCTGTTAATATCTCTAATCACTCAGCCACACGTGGGTTACCTTAATAGATTATCATAAGAGAGCATGGGCGGGATTGGAGATCACACATACAGACACAGCAAGTTCACCAGGAGCCTAGCACAATGACCACCGTGCCCTCATTTCGTATGGTTAAAACTGATAAAATGAAGAACTCGTAGGATAATTCAGTAAAGTCAAAGAGAAGAAACAGATGGATTTCCAAATGAAAAACATGCAAGGGGACATACTAACTTGCTAGCAATAGCAGTCAAACACTCTTTGAATTGCATTCTGCTGTCTTATGTTGGGAAGGCTACACTGGCTAATATAATCCTAGGTACATTTTGGCTGTAGGGTGCTGGTGTGGAATAGATATGGCTGGGAAGTATTTGACCTTTGGGATCCTCCATGGGTGCTAAGCAGCAGCAACAACAACGACATCAACAATAACAGCAGCAATTTTGTGTTTACTCTAATCTTTCAAGCACTGTTAATCAGTGGATAATAAAAAGGCGGCAAACTGATAAAATCGTTAGCACACCAGAAAAAAATTGCCTAGTAGCATTTTTTCCAGCTCTTTACATTCTGAGTTCAAATTCCACCAAGGTTGACTTTGCATTTCGTTCTTTCGGGGTCAATAAAATAAATACCATTCGAGCACTGATGTTGATGTAAATGACAACTCCTTCCCCACAAAATTCCAGGCCTTGTGCTTATATTACGAAATATTAATTACAGGATTATAATAAATTGATGAATTTTACAAAATGTCCTTGAAATTAAATTAAATAATTATAAAATACAGTACTAAAAACAAGTCTCTTTTTCTCTCTCTCTCTCTCTCTCACATACACACAATTTATGTTATCAACAAATATATACCAATTATTAGCTCTTATATATTTATATACACATATGTGACTGTATGATTGAGATGTTTGTTCCCAACCACATGGTTTCAGGTTCAAGCCCATCACATGGCACTTTAGGAAAATGTCCTCCAAAGCTTTGTGAGTGGATTTGATGGACAAAAATTGAAAAACGCTTGTTGGGTGCGTGTGTGTATGTGCATATGTATGTGTGTGTAAGCATATGTGTCAATATATATGTGTATGCGAGATTGTGTACGTTTGTGTTTCCTTGTTTTGGCATCATGCAATAGTTGTGAGTGTTGCTGTCGTATAAGCATTGTCATTTCCAATATTCTGTGTAAATATTTCTGGCCAAGGGGAAATATTACCTTCCTGGGGGAAACAGTTGGGTGTTGGAGACAGGATGAGCATCTGACTTTAGAAATATCTGCCACAATAAACTCTATCCTACTCATGGAAAACTACATGTTAAAACAATAATAATGTTAGTATGTGTACATATATAAGTGTGCGTTTGAATATATGAATGTATCTGTAGGTATGTGTGTATGTATATTTCTTTGTATGTGGACATCATTGTCATCATCATCATTGACATCATGATCATCATCGTCAACATAATCATTCAACGTCTATGTCCTGTATTTGACATATATTTGTGTGTTTTTGACAGTGTACATGTGCACACATGTAGATATTGTCTGAATTTCTGAGACGAGGAATTGTCATTACTTCTCTGATATATTTGGACTTAGCATCGTCATCTTGGTCATTACAGTCACAGAGTTTCAGTTGTTCTATTCTCTGGCATTCTTCAGTTTGCCTGATGCATTTGGTAACATTTTTGGAATTTGAAACTGCTCCCTTTACTAAAGTTTATTGCAATAGATTAATTCACATTCCATTGTCCACCCTAGGAATATTTTCCTAATTATTACCCCTCTGCTTGTTCTCACATTCTGCTTGAACCAATGTGTATGTGTGTGGGTTTTACACACACACACACACACACACACACGCACACACACACACGCATGCATGCGTGTAATCATTATTTTGAGTAAGCCAGTCTCTTGCTACATTGAATCTCACCTGTAGCTACACAAGATCTTCAGACAAGTTAGGACTCGACCAAAATATCTTAATCTCTGCTATGGTACATTCTTTACATTCAACGGATGTTTGTCTTCATCTTGTTTGTTGTTAACACAACGTTTCGGCTGATATACCCTCCAGCCTTCTTCAGGTATCTTGGGGAAATTTTGAACCTGGGTCCTCATTCCTAAGGTATTTTTTGATGTTATTATTATTGTTCAGGTCACTGCTTGGAATTGAACTCAGAATCTTGGAGTTAGTAGCCTGCGCTCTTAACCACTATGCCATATGCCTGTCGAATGTAAATAATGTAAATAGTGTACTTAATTCCTCATCTCTTAAATATAGAACTGTCTCTGCTATGGTGTTGATGGTGTTGAGTACTCCTTTAACAAACAGCTAACACTACACATGTTTGTGTGTGTGTGTATCTCATGCAGACAAGTAAGTGATATTTTGAATGCAGTGTAGGCGTCATACAAGGGTAAAATACCCAATCTTTCTGCTGTGTTTTTACATCTATACTATTATTTGAAATATTACTTTCTTGTCTGTATGACATGATACACATTTGACGATTCCAAAAGCAAAAAGATACAAAAAACAAAACAATTTTGTTTACATATTGCTACACACACACACACACACACACACACACACACACACACACACACACTGTCCCTTTTCCTTTTTTCTAGTCTCTCTCTAATTCTTCTATTCCTCTACCTCCCTCCTCTCTCTCCACATGACCTGTGTTCGGCCAAGCCTGACCTTTCTTTCTTGGTTCAACTACCATCCTTGCAACATCTATATTCCTCCCCATGCCTGTCATCTCTTATGTCCCTGCTGTAAGGCTTCTTCACTTCCACACACACCAGCTTAATTTAATTCGTCCTTAGTTGAAAGACACCTGTTGTTAATGTCCTGTTATTTGCATTTGTGTGACATTTCTCTGTCCGCCCCCTACCCCCCGTCCTTGTTTTTGTATACATTTGCTGCATTCTTCCAAGGAATCTAGTGCTCTTAACTTAGTTTTTCCTTGGGGCTGGCCAGATTGGAGCAATCTCGAGTATAACCAGCTGAAATTGCAAAGATAATCTGGAACTTGACTGAGGAAAGAAAACTTCGAATGACCCATCCTTGTTTTTTCTTGTCCCTTTTTTGTATCCCCTGTCTGGATGTTTTATTGTCCCTTTTTTTGTATCATCTGTCTGCATGTTTTGCATTCTTGTCCCATTTTTTGTATTCCTTTATATATATATATATATATATATATATATATATATATATATATATATATATATATATATATAGGTATATTGTGTAGGTAGTTAGGGTAAATAGGAAATTCTTTACGTGTTTATCTAACTTGTAAGGCTTTTAAATTCCTTTTAGTAAATGAAGCATGTAATGGGGAATGAATAATACCAAAAACATTTCCGGTTTTGTTTTATATATATATATATAATATATATATATATATATATATAAATAACTACTTGTAATTGAGATATATGTCTATTAGTATGTTGGTTAAAGCACATTCACTGTTTGGGCTACCTGATGTCATCCACAGTAATGATACAATTTTCAGTGGGTTTATGTCAAGAAATCTACAGTGTTTGTTGAGTTTATAATTTATAAAGGAAATGGAAGAATAAAGATTCGTACTACATCTATTTTCTGTTTCCTTTATCAATTATATATATATATATATAATATATATATATATATATATATATATATATATATAATTATGTCCACTATCTTAACTATTGCACTTTGCACTAAATCAATGCTTATGTACACTATTACACTGCTTCATAGTACTGAATACAGCAGGCCCCTGAAGATGGCCAGAGGATACAACAGCTAAAGTATTGTGACTATAACAAGCAAAATGAGGCCCTTAATGTGAATGTATTCTTTGTTTGTATGTGTGTGTGCATGAGTGTATATGTGTATGCAATTGTATGCTTGTTTGTGTGTGTTTGTGCATCAGTTGTGTTTGCCTGGCAAGTGATTTGGACTAGGACCGTGTGTTGAAACTGAAGTGATTATGTATTTATATCTGTTTATATCAATCTAATGTCTGTCTGTCTGTCTCCATCCATCCATCTTTTCATCAATCAATCAATTACACTGTTGTTTTTTCCAATTAATGTTTGATTTTAACAAAATATGATAAATAGCTTGTTTGTTTAGCTTGCAATAAAAATATCTTTTTATCATTGCTCATGCATTGTTCTTTTTTCTCCTTTTTTTTTCTTTCTTTCTTTTTCTTTTTTTTTCTCTTTTTTTTTAAATTTTTTTTTTTATAAAATTACTTTTGTCTTTCAACTGTTTTTCATTTCAGATTAAGCATAGTTATTAAGCAGGTTATGTATTTGTCGATAAAATCAAAATCAAAAGCAAAAAAAAAAAAAAAAAAAAAAAACTTGTTCAAAACTTTGCAATCTTAGAACTGAACCAAACGTTGCTAATTGGCTTTTTGTGTCTTTTATTGTCTTTTATTGTTGTCCTTGATCTGGATGGCTGGTCTGTGCATGCTGTTTCATTCACTATTTTTATTATTGCAGTTTAACAATGTAAAAGCTTGTCTTTTTTTTTGTTTTAAATTTAATAATGCCCATGAGGTTAATTCAAATTTGAATACTTAAAATTAGAATCTAGTGCCAAATCGTCAATGCACCCCCTGCCCCCCACTTAGCCGAGGAGGCATTTTCATTTTTTTCTTCTGTCTTGCAAGTTACTTAGCAACCTTCACCAAGGCTAGCGGCATGATAAAAGGCATCCAGTACACCTTGTAAAGTGGTTGGTATTAGGAAAAGTATCCAGCCATTGAAAGTGTGCCAAAGCAGACCCTGCAGCACTACACAGGCCTGTGGCTTATTGGATCCTGTCAAATTACCCAACCCATGCCAGCATGGAAAGCTGATGGTTGATGATGATGATGATGGTGATGACACTGCATGCATTGCATACTCACAATCTGTAAATAATCTTTGGAAGTATCAGTGTAGTATATGTTTGGCACAACATCAATTCCTGGAGCAGAAATACTTTTATTTCATTAACCCTGCCCCCCCCCCTCCCAACTTTCCTCTTCTAACCTTAACTCTGCCATCTTGTAATTTCTCATTAGTAAGTCAATTTGTTACTGCTCTTATAAACATTCTCTTAAATCAGTGTCTCAGATAGGAATTTTCTCTTCAGAAAACATCCAAACAGAAGTTTTCCAAATAAAAGTGTCTGTCATTCCTAGTATCACTGACGATAAAACAAAATCCATGATGTGAAGGCACATGGCTCAGTGGTTAGAGTGTCGAGCTTATGATCTGGTTGTGAGCTCAAATCCCAGACCGGGCTCTATGTTGTGTTCTTGAGCAAGAAACTTTATTTCACGTTGCTCCAGTTCACTCAGCTGTAGAAATGAGTTGCGACGTCACAGGTGCCAAGCTGTATCGGCCCCTTTGCCTTTCCCTTGGATAACACTCGTGGCGTGGAGAGGAGAGGCTGGTATGCATGGGCGACTGATGGTCTTCCATAAACAATCTTGCCCGGACTTGTGCCTCGGAGGGTAACTTTCTAGGTGCAATCCCATGGTCTCTGTCATGACCAAAGGGGGTCTCAGAAAACAAAATATTAATTTGTGATTTAATATTGGCTTCAAATTTTGGCAGTAGGCCAGTCATTTTAGGGGAGGGGTTAAGTCATTTATGTTGACTCCAGTGTTCAAATGGTTCTTATTTTATTGACCTTGAAAGCATAAAAGCAAAGTCAATCTCAGCAGAATTTGAACTCAGAACATAAAGATGGATGAAATTCCACTAAGCATTTTGCCTGGCATGCTAATTCTTCTGCCAAGTTCGCCACTTTAACTAACAATTTAATATTGATGTCCAATTTTGGCAAAAGGCCAGCAAGTTTGGGAGTGAAGGTAAGTCGATTACTTCGACCCCCTGTGCTCGACTGGTACTTACTTTATCAACCCCAAAAGGATGAAAGGTAAAGTCAACCTTGATGGAATTTTGAACTCAGAACTTAAAGATGGACAAAATGCATTTTGCCCAGCATGATAACAATTCTACCAACTTGCAGCCTTAATTAATGATTTACTGTTAGAAATACTATTTTGTTGAGTCTAGTGGTCCTCAAATTGATAAATTCCAATTCTTCCCCACTTCAATTGTTATTGAAATCCACCCCCTTTGCATCCATGTATAATTCTGTCTTCGCCATGATGTTTGACAAGTTTAGAATATTTAGATTTAAAAAAAAACATTCAATTTTTAAAACCTAGCAAGTTTTTATCTCCTTTTTACAATTCTCACAGATCCTCCCACATAAATAATACATAGTTTAGTTGATTGTATACACATATGATGTCAGTGTACATAACTTTCATTCAAATTTGAATCATCCTTATTTTTTTTATTGTTTTTTGGGTGTGTCTCTCTTATAAAAAGCTTTATATTGCTTCATTATTGCTTTTTTTTCTGTGTTTGCTTTCTATTTGTTTTGGTGGAAAATTGTGAGTTCTTTCTTTTTTTTTTGTTGTCATCTACATTTGTATTTGAACAATAAAACATTCTTTATTTATTTCTCATTTTATTCCAGAGGGTTGTCTTATGGTGTTTTCGCCCCAAGAATCTCCTGTTTATGTAAGTGAAAATCAAGTTTATAATGCATGTATATTCAGATATATTTAAAAGTTAAAAAAAAAAAAAACTTGATACAGTCATAATATTTGCAGAAAGATTTTCTTAAAAATTATTAACTCTTTAAAAAAATATAAAGATAAAAAAATAATGGCCCAAACCTTTTGGAATGTACTTTTTGCATTGAGTGTAATCACCTTTGTTGTTTGATTATTTTAAACACACGTTATGGGGTAATCTATATAGAGGAGGTTGTTTTTAGAAATGATATACACACACTCTTTTATTCTGAAGTATTTAACAACACAAAAATTACATGATTATTATAAGAAGTAAAATTGTTACAAGTGAATTTATAATGTTTGCTAGTTAGATTGACTTCTCCAGATTTCCTAAGGATGCCCCATTATCATAAATTTGCTTTTTTGCTGATTTATTGCCAAATGTACAAATAGAGACAATTGTTCTACTTGTATTTTCCCCATATCTTACCTTGCTAAATGCCATAAAGGAATAACACCAAATGACTTTCCAGAAGTTGTACTTTTATTTAGCTAAAACTGTGGCTTGCACTACTTATAAGAAAATACTTCCTAAGACAGACTAAGAAAAGTGAATTTTTGTAAGAGATCTATCAAAGAATGCATGGCCATTGAGTACTCTGTTCTTTTTGAAATGTGTTATTGAATTTTTAGTGTCTTTTTCTGGGAAAATCTTCAGCTTTTTACCGAATCTGTCCAGTTGTCTTTCTTCAATCCAGATGAATCGGCAAACACTGCATCTACTCTCAAACCCATCACATTTTGTTGCTCCTCTCACTTGTTTTCATGTCCAGTCTTCATGCAGCTAATGAATATGACCCTATAATACTAAAACAGGCTTATGTTGTTGTTGTTGTTATTGAGCTCTTATCAGATCAGCCCTTTATTCAGCAGACCTATATTCAAAAGCATTCAAAACATGAACCTCATTGTCTATTGCACCTCCTCCACCACCATCATTTTAATTTCCATGGGTTGGACAAAATTTTGTTGAGGCAGGTGACCTTCCTGCTGTAAACCCTCACCTACTTCCAAATGATCAGACATATTATTGGAAATGAAGAACTACCTTTGCATGATGGTAACACTCCTTCACAACCATCACGTTATGTCAAAGCAAGCAGACAATAACACACACACACACATTTGCATATAAATACGACAGGCTTCTTTCAGTTTCCCTCTATCAAATTCTCTCGCATGGTTTTGGTTAGACTGGAGCTTTAGTAGAGGATACTTGCCCAAGGTGCCACACAGTGGGGCTGAACCCAGAACTGTGTAATTGGGAAGCAAACTTCTGGCCACACAGCCATCACTGCACCCTGAAAGTACGGTTTATTTAGGACTACACTATCCTCGATGCATACGTCTTCCTTTTTAAAATCAACTGACCATGTTTTAACCCTTTTGTTACCAACCTGGCTGAAACTGGTTCTAGCTCTGAGTACAAATGTCTTTGTTTTCTTAAGTTTCAAATTAAAATCTTCCACCAAACTTTAGTCACAATTTATTCTCCTAACACTAGCTTAATGATAACTAAGTTATTTTACTAAATTCTTTGTTATATTTAAAGTAATTGAAAGAAACAGAGCATCTCAAAATAAATACAGTAATAAAAGGGTTAAAGGAGATTTGAATGCTATTTTTAAGAGGTTGAATGTTCACATAGAAACCCTGTTTTGGTTTGGCAGCTTACTGTGAGGCAGGCTTATAACCTTTTTAAGCCTACTTAGACATCAGAAATTATTTGACTTCAGCAGTTGCTATTGTTGGCCATTGGTCAGGTTGATAGTTTGAATTGTAAGTTTTGTTATTGACCTTTTTAATACCAACTCACCTGAGACCACCCCTACTTCTATATTACAAACTTCTGTGTTAATTTATGTTCCTAACACCAGTTTAATAATGACAAAGTTATTTTACCAAATTCTTCATTGTTTTATAAATTAACCGAAACAAGGTTATTGTATCGTAACAAAACAAAAAGGTGGAAAAAAAGCACCAGAAAGTTCAAGTCTGGGAATTTTGGTTGGCAGAACTGATTTGCATCTGTTGTATGGAATAAGACAATTCTTTTTCCTTCAGTATTGTCTTCCTTTTCTGCAAAGTGTATTCCACAATATCAGAGATTTAGTAGACTCAAAACTGGCCACTTCTTTTCCATTGTAAGGTCAACTGTTTCATTAAATATTACATTGCATCTTGCCAGATCCACATAAACTTGTGAAATGTATGGCCTTTATGAAGCTCTCTCAATGTAAAACTTATACATGGCCATGTGTACCCCCAAACACACACACACACACACACATGCATAAGATATAAATATGTACAGACGCTGATATTCATCCAAATATCTACTTATAGATGCACTCACACATGCAGCTATACATTAAATTTTCTGGTTCAAAACAGTGGACAGTGGTTTATTTAGGTTTCTTCAAAGTATGTGTTTTCAAAATTTATCTTTCTAACATAATTATGTTGACTTAAAGAGTATACACACACACATATATGAGAGTTCAGATGAGGCAGTGTAGAACTTTGAAGAATAATGAACAGCAAATGTTGTAAAAATCAGGGAGAGCAACTCTCTCTGTTTTCTCAGTTGCTGTTTAGAATGCTTGTATCTCATGATCAAACATTGAGAAGTACTGTGTTGTGTGACACAATTTTAAGCCCTTTTTAAAAGACTACAAGGATTTATGTCTAAGAATGTGCTTTCAGTTGAAAGGGGGGCATTATGAGACATGGAATTATAATTATTGCCAAGGAAAACAGATGGAAAGTAATGTGGAAAATTGGCCATTGCTATTACTTTAACCCTTTCATTACTCTTTACTCTTTTACTTGTTTCAGTCAGTTGACTGCGGCCATGCTGGAGCACCGCCTTTAGTCGAGCAAATCGACCCCGGGACTTATTCTTTTTGTAAGCCCAGTACTTATTCTATCGGTCTCTTTTGCCGAACCGCTAAGTGACGGGGACATAAACACACCAGCATCGGTCGTCAAGCAATGCTGGGGGAACAAACACAGACACACACATACACATACATACATATATATATATATATACATATATACGACGGGCTTCTTTCAGTTTCTGTCTACCAAATCCACTCACAAGGCATTGGTCGGCCCGAGGCTATAGTAGAAGACACTTGCCCAAGGTGCCCCGCAGTGGGACTGAACCTGGAACCATGTGGTTGGTAAACAAGCTACTTACCACACAGCCACTCCTGCACCTACTGTATTTATTTTGAGATGCTTTGTGTTTCTTCCAATCAATTTTAGATATAACAAAGAATTTAGTAAAATAAGTTATCGTTAAGCTAATGTATGAACGTAAATTGTGACTGAGGTTTGGTGGAAGATTTTAATTTGAAACTTATGGAAACAAGACATTTGTACTACAGAGCCAGAGGTGGTTTTAGCTGGGTTGGTATCGAAAGGGTTAAAGGTGTTTGATATAAGAGCAGTTGATGCCTTATTTCAAAAATGAAGCATGTTTTATGTTACACAGTAGATACTTACTAATGTATGTTGGTTGAAAATTTTGGCACAAGGCCAGTAATTTTGGGAGAGGAATAAATTGATTACATTGGCCCCCAAAGCTCAGCTGGTGCTTTTTTTATTGACCCTGGAAAGATGAAAGGCAAAGTTGATCTTGGTGGAATTTGAACTCAGAACGTAAAGGACAAAATGGCACTAGGCATTTTGCCTGCTATGCTCATGGTTCTGCCAGCTTGTTGCCTTCATTAATTAATTTATATTAACCCTTTGGAGACAGAGCTTTATCCGGAGTTTCAGTGCCAACAAGAGGCAGCCCTTTTCACAAGCCCTACAGAGGGCATGCACTTGTTTGTCAAGGAAAAAGAAAAATCATAAAAAATAAAATAATACTATATATATTCTTGTAGGAAATTGAATGAACTAATAAAATCTTCTTTGTCATTTGACTCTTTGACCGATAGACCAGCCCTGTCATCTCCTAAGGGTTAAATGACTGACAATGGAACAGGAATTACATAATCAACTTCATTAGCTAATAGCTGTTTCTGCTATAAGATGCAGTGAGCTCTGAGCTTTCTTGATGCTTCTAACATTTTGGAAGCTATAGGGTGATACACAAGCACTCAGCTTTGAGTGCAAAACAGTTGTAAACTAATGAAGTTGTTCATATAATTCCTGTTCCCTTGTCATACTTTTAATTTCATATTACACTTTGTACTCGCCTAATGCCTGCTTTACTCTAAAGCATGTTTATTGAGTTCTAACAGCAGGTTATTAGTTGTCATCATCTCCGTTGTCATTGTCATCGTCCTCTAACGTCTGTTCTCTCTACTGGCATAGGTTGGCCAGTTTGACTAGAACTGCAGAGCTCCCCAGGCTCCATTTCGTTTGTTTTGGAATGGTTTCTATGGCTGGATGCCCTTCCTAATGGCAATCACTTCATAAAATGCACTGAGTATTTTTAACATTACACTGGCATGGACACTTTTAATGTGGTACTGACACAGGTACTGGCGTAGGAGTGGCTGTGTGGTAAGTAGCTTGCTAACCAACCACATGGTTCTGGGTTCAGTCCCACTGCGTGGCATCTTGGGCAAGTGTCTTCTGCTACAGCCTCGGGCCGACCAATGCCTTGTGAGTGGATTTGGTAGACAGAAACTGAAAGAAGCCTGTCGTATATATGTATATATATGTATATGTGTATGTGTTTGTGTGTATGTGTTTGTCCCCCCAATAGCGCTTGACAACCGATGCTGGTGTGTTTACGTCCCCGTCACTTAGCGGTTCAGCAAAAGAGACCGATAGAATAAGTACTGGGCTTACAAAGAATAAGTCCCGGATCGATTTGCTCGACTAAAGGCGGTGCTCCAGCATGGCCGCAGTCAAATGACTGAAACAAGTAAAAAGAGTAAAAAAAGAGTAAAAAGAGAGATAACCCTGGGGAACACATTTTATTGAATGATATTTGACACTTGATTCTAAAGATCATTCAACTCTTCCAAGATCATTCAACTTGGCCTGGTTCAATTTTTGCAGATCATTTTGACTTTCAAATTTGCTGGGGTTCAAATCTGTGTCAGACTCCTCAGTGTGCATAACAATATTTTCTGGAACATCTTCAACTAATTCTTGAGGTGGTAAACTCCTAAATATTGGAACGGGAATTTCAAAAATAAAAATCAGTTCAATGATTGGCGTCTGTGCTAGTGGGGTGAAAGAGCACCATACGAGTGTGATCATTGACAGAGCGGCTAACTGGCTTCGGTGCCAGTGGCACTTAAAAGGCACCATTCGAGCGTGATTGTTACCAGCGTCGCCTTACTGGCACTTGAGCCCCGTGCTAGTAGGGTATTAAGAGCACCATCCGAGCGTGATCGTTGCCAGAGCGGCTATCTGACCCCTGTGCCGGTGGCACGTAAAAAACACCATTCGAGTGGGATCGTTACCAGCATAGCCTTACTGGCACCTGTGCCGGTGGCATGTGTAAAAGATTCGAGCGAGGTCTTTGCCAGTGCCGCCTGACTGGCCCTCGTGCTGGTGGCATGTAAAAGCACCCACTACACTCTCGGAGTGGTTGGCGTTAGGAAGGGCATCCAGCTGTAGAAACTCTGCCAGATCAAGATTGGAGCCTGGTGCAGCCATCTGGTTCGCCAGCCCTCAGTCAAATCGTCCAACCCATGCTAGCAGGGAAAGCAGATGTTAAACGATGATGATGATGATGTAGTGCAGGTCATATTGCAGTGTTGAAATTTTGGATACTTGATTCAGTGTTTATTTTTTATGTAGTGAAGCCTGAAGTCTTGACTAAGCAAAAGTAGCAATCAGTCTCATGGTTAGTAGGCTCTTTCCACACCTGTATGGGAAAAAAAAAAAATGTGTCAAAAGATCATTTTTGACATAAATAAAAATTGCTCTCATGATGCAGCTAAATTCTATTGAATCAATCTTCTCTAACTTCCATTCGATTAAATTCACCTTCGTTATTTCTATTCAAAGTTAGTCAAACGTACCTGTACATGACCACATGAGTAAGAACGCATTAACAAAAGTGACGAGAGACTTACTTTTATGAATTTTATCAAAAGTTAATTACCTAAATATTTAACATTTCTATGTGTCCCAACCTTATGCAATATTTCATTTCATTTCAACTAGTTTCAGCTCACGAGCTGTGGCCATGCTGGGGCACTGCCATTTGGTGTTGCTACATGATTTTACTTCACGAATGCTTTTCAGCAATTGACATTTGGTGCATGAGAGAGTTTGATGCAGTTGCCCTCATCTGCACATCCTGCCACGAAGCTGGTTCACCTGGGACACCTGACAGGAAGAGGTCCAGCTTTATTTTGAAGATATCTGCATCCACCCCATGCAGGTCTCTCGGGTCCTTCGGGAGGATATTGAAGAGCTGTGGACCTCTGAAGCCCAGGCTACTGCAGTATCTTGTCCTACATCTTGATGGCAAATTTGGAGTCCTTGGCACTATGCAGTGGCGCCCAGTTTTAGTATTTATGTAACTCTTGATACCAAAGTTTGGGACAAGTCCTTCCAGGATCTTCCAGATGTATATTATGGCATATCTTTCTCGCCTACGCTCTAAGGAATAGAATCTTAATCTCTTGAGTCTTTCCCAGTAGCTTATATGAGATTCTTATAAACATTTTCTGTAAATTTTCGTTTATGTACCAAAGCTACAATTACACTTTAGGTAAATTACAGTATACTAGTGACTAAATCATGTAGTTTTATGAAATCAGGACCTGATATAGAAAAACCAAGTAAAGATTTGTGCTCAGTGCACCCAAATTATCAAGAATTAACTGTCAAATCTAATTCAATTGGCAAAAATTGAAAATTTATTCCCCAGATAATCTTATGTGGCATTGACCGGTATTGGCACTCATATGTGGCACCAGAAAGAGAGAATTGATGAATTCATTAAAGATTGAAAGGGTCTCAGGAACACATTTTATGATAATGGTAGGAATACCCTTCTCCTCTTCAGCATCAAAAGATTTGTTGCTCTTGATGGCTGTTAATATAGGATGAAGAGGAGATTGGGCTAATAATGAAGGAGAGTCCAGTAAAGAATTAGGTATATTCTTTATAAGTTAATCAGATTATAAAGGTTAGTGTCCATAAGTTCTGCATTCCTCTTCATCCATGTCCACTGCTAAACTGATGAAAATTGACATGGCTTTTCTTGGTCAACTTTAACATTTGTAGAAACAATACGGTCAAGGACAAAAGTTTCAGATGGTTACATTTCTGGTAAAAAGGACAAGGTGAAGTGTTAAGTGTGGAATCTGAGACAAGGTGACAAATGGAGGGGGGAGAGAGAGAGAGAGAGAGAGAGAGAGAGAGAGAGAGAGAGAGAGAGAGAGAGAGAGAGAGAGAGAGAGAGAGAGAGAGAGAGAGAGATGCTGTTAGGTAGTTCAGAGGATCAATATTTTCATTAGCAAGAGAAACACAACTGTTTCTTTGATTTGTGCAGTGATTGTGTATTTGTGTTCACTCTTATAATTAATTAATTTGAAGTAGGTGTGCATCTCCTGAAGACACCTGTGCATGTCCTTCAGTCATGCGTTACTGACTATTGTAGTCAAACTTTAGTCTTTCAACACACAGCATAAAGCCACCTCCCCCTCTTAAATGTGTCCTCCCCCCACTCAGAAGTAGGAACTTTTTCTCCCCCCATTTTTTTTTCTTTTTCCCCCCTTGTCTTGTAAGTTCCTCAGAAAAAGAGCATCCAGTACAAACTAATGTGGTTTGTATTAGGAAGAGTATCCTATCACAGAAACCATGCTACCCAACGACATGGTCCTGAGTTCAGTCCCACTGCATAGCACCTTGGGCAAATGTCTTCTACTGTAGCCTTGGGCTGACCAAAACATTGTCAGTGGATGTGGTACATGGAAACTGAAAGAATCCCATTGTGTGTGTATACATATATATAATAACAATAATTTTAGCTAGATTGACCTTCATATTGGCAAGAAAGGATAAACCTTCATTCAATAACGCACTCTCGCCTGATGAAATGAATCAATGATGATGATCAACCGGATGCCCATGGATACTACGGACTATACTGTACTAATCCCAAGAATACTGACTCTGATGTCAAAATTCTATGATTTGTAGAAATGTGCATAGTGATGTATTAAATATTTATGAATTCCATCTTAGAAATATTGTTATTATATTTATCCTTATTATATTTATATTGTATCAATATAACCATGATGCAACCTCTGAAAACTGACTTACTGGTCAGTATCATTAGACGGCAGCTGGCATAACGAAATGGGAGCTTTATTTGCATACCCCTAACTTTACCATAAATGAATTTAAAAGGTGTGTGTGTGTGTATATCTTTTTGTGCCTGTGTTTGTCTCCCACCACCACTTGACAACTGGTGTTGGTGTGTTTATGTCCCTATAATGTAGCAGTTCAACAAGAGACCAAAGCAGAATAAGCATGCTTAAAAAACAGTAATGGAGTCGATTAGTTTGACTAAAATTCTTCAAGATGGTGCCCCAGCATGGCCTCAGTTTAACGACTGAAGAATGTAAAAAAAATATAAACAATAAACCATCTGCCCCATGCCAGCTTAGAAAATGGACCTTAAATTATGATAATGATGATGATGAAAGAGATTAGGCTGTCTTATCCCTTATGAAAGATATAAAGTAATGAATGCCTAACAATTATTTTATGGAGCTGTTTGATTTAAGGGGATTCAGTTAAGCTAGTGGAGATCCCCTTGTCAAAGATTTGGAAAGCGCAGCTGCATTTGAGGAAAGCTGAGAACTTGCAGGCTGTTCATTGCATAAAGATATAAAATTTTTTTAATGTTTTTAGTTCGGCCTCTTGCATACGTTACATTTGCATATGAATATACCCCAGCTGGTGCCAGTAATTTTACCCCATTTGTTTAGTTCTTTTATTTCTGCTTGTGTAGCTGCGACTTAACAATTCACAATGCGTTTTAGGGTTGTTGATTTATGGGTCTGTTAATGAAACAGAGGACTGTATCTATCAGTCATTTGGCTCTCTTGGAGATGTGAATTGCATATTAGTAGTAATGCTTCATCATCATCATCATCATTGTTTAACGTCCGTTTTCCATACTAGCATGGGTTGGGCGGTTTGACCAGGGTCTGGGAAGCCAGGAGGCTGCACCAGGCTCCAGTCTGATCTGGCAGTGTTTCTACAGCTGGATGCCCTTCCTAATACCAACCACTCCATCAGTGTAGTGGGTGCTTTTTACACGCCACTGGCACAGGTGCCAGGGGAGGCTGGCAACGGCCACGATCAGCTGGTGCTTTTTATGTGCCACCGGCACAGACATCAGTCAAGGTGGTGCTAGCATCGGCCACGTTCGGATGGTGCTTTTTACGTGCCACTGGTACAGGCATCACAACTACAATTTCCATTTGATATTTATTTTGATGTTGATGTACTTGACTCAGTAGGTCTCCTCAAGCACAGCAGGTCTCCCTACTATCCAAGGTAAGCACAGTAGGCCGTCCTGCGAGCCATGAACTCACTTCATTTTTACCATTTATGAAATCAGCATATGATTTCAATGGAAATCTTTTAAGCTGGCATGGCAACCTGAGTTTAACCCTAGGTGCGGTGAGACCCACCGATAAGCGTTAAGATGTGTTAAACATCAAAATGTGAAGTCATCGATGATCTGGCTGTATTTGTGAGTGTAGGGAGCTTGCCTTTCTTGTCAGTCATTAAGATAGTGCGATAGTGCTTCTGTAGCTATTGAGTTGTTTTCACTCTTATTTCTAGCAATGCTGGTGCTGATTAGTGTCCTCTGTTACTTTAGTGATGTATATATTTCTACCATTAGGTTGTAAAATTGCCAATTAGCCAGCCATATTATTTGTATATATTTGTGTGTATATATATGTGTATGTGTGTGTGTGTGTGTGTGTGTGTGTGTGTGTGTGTGTGTGTGTGTGTGTGTGTGTATCTTTTATCTGTTATTTCCTTCAGTCATTAGATTGTGGCCATGCTGGAGCACCACCTTGAATAGTTTTTAGTTGAATGAATCAACCTCAGTACTGTCTTTTTAAAATCTGGTACTTATTCTATCGATATCTTTTGCTGAACTGCTAAGTTACAGAGACATAAACATACCAATAACAACTGTCATGCAGTGGTGGGAAACAAATACGGACACAAAGATACACATGTACACATGATGGGCTTCTTTCTGTTTCCTTCTACCAAATCTCACAAACCTTTGCTTGACCTGAGGCTTTAGTAGAAGACACTTGTCCCAAAGTGCCATGAGGTTGGACTGAACTTGGAACCATGTGGTTGGGAAGCAAGTTTCTTGTCACACAGCCACACCTATATAGTTATACATACATATATATATATATATATATATATATAGTGTAAAATTAATTGTTTCGTGATGTTAAATGTGAAGAACATTCTACGAGGGTTGGCTGAAGAATTCATAAGCTGATAAGATATTCTCATGGAATGTGACCAAATGACTTATTTTTCAACATAATCCCCTTTGCGATTCACACACTTCTTCCACCACTATTGCAGTGTTTGTATCCCGTTAGTGAAAAAGTTTTTATCTTGTTGATCAGATATGATGCCATCATCTGTGTGATACTGGTTCCTAGCCAAGTCTTTTTTTTTTTTCATGTTGAAGAATAGATGATAGTCAGATAGGACCAATTCAGGAGAATATGGAGGGTGATCAACCAGTTCAAAGCCACAGTCATGCACAGCAGCCATTGAAAACAAGGTCTTGTATGCTGGAGCATTTTCCTAATGAAACAAGACCCCTTTCGTCAATTTTCCTGGGTGTTTGGTTTTGATAGTCTTTAGTAACCGCCTCAACAAGTTGGCATAGTACTCTCCGTTGAGGGTGTAACCTTTTTGAAGATGCTAAATTTTGTCCGTTTTCAAGAGAAGTCAAAACTAGTTACTTTTGAAGTTTTCTTTGAGCAATCACGTGTCAGTTTATCTGGAAAGAAAAAAATGCAGTTATTAATAAGAGTTGAATTGCATGCAAGATTTTGCATTTCTTGCATTACCCTTTCATAGTCAGCCTATGAACTTTTCAACTCACCCTCGTAAAAATGAAATTTGAAAGAGTTATTTTACATAGGAGTTGATGTGTTTCTCTCTGCATTCATGTTAAGATGTTGGTACAAAGTGTTGATATCTCCATGTGTATTTAGAAATAGTTCATGAGTATATGTGATGTTCTTATTAATTATACTGACTTGTGTTTGAACTTGCATAACCTATAACATTGCTATACGTTATCCAAGTTTAATAGTGCTTTAGGAAGAAGAATTTATATTTCTAATGTTTAGTAAAAGATGTTGACATTTTAAATAAATGAAGCTCTGAAATTGAAGTTACAAAAAACAAAAAAAAAAATGTCTATGTAGCTGGTAAACACATGATGAATGCATTGATTAGATGTATATCATCATTGCTTTAACATCTGTTTTCTATGTAAACATGGGTTGGATAGACCTGACACATAAATCATAGTTACTCATTGTGTTCTTTTGTCATTTCGTTTATGAGGCCCTACTTCCTAGTTGTATATAAGTCATAATTCATTGTACAAAGTAATGACTGTAAACTGGTAGTGAATTATCTGAATTGATGTTTCTGTAGTCCATTGTGCAAAACCACTATGCATGAAACACTATAGAGTTGTATCAATTGTTCTGATATACATTGAAAAATTTGGTGTAATAATTGTTTATTTCAGACCATTTTAATATTTGATTGTTATTGCAAATAAAATATAAAGATAAATACAGCATAATAAGGTCATCTAAAAATCTAGTTTGCATAATACCATTTGGTTATTAAACTGTTGTTCTTCTGTATTGATATATTTCACATGACAAATTGAACTGAATCTCTCATCTCAAATTACATAACGTTCACACGTGTGTGTGTGTGTGCATGCATATTCACACAGACACAGACACACTGGCCCTGATATACAATCAATATGTTCTAGGTGTCACTGAATGGTTGAACAGCATTTGCTGTAGCTACATAGTTTAATTTCTGCAGACAACAAAAAAAGCATAATCTGTAGACAGAATGCTGGTTCTGTTTCCGTATCTGCTCTTCCCCAGTCATGTTGCATAACATTTTCCCTCATTTAACTTGAGGATTTTGTGGAAACTCTTCCCATCTCCATTTTACGTGGTACATACCAGTAATATCCCATATTTTGGGTTGAGTTTACCCTGATTTCATCGTAGCATGTCATCCAATGAGGACACATGAGACTTTAGTTTTACTGTGGGATGGGGCAGTCTGAAAAGTTAGCTGTTCTTTTATAAAGAATTTCCTTCTTTAGATTATTTGAAAGCATGAATGAAGAGAAAAGCATCAACATTGGAATCAGTGGATGTTGTCATTAGAAGAGTCAATGATGAAACTTTCCCCCACTGCTTCTTCATTCTGGTCGATACCGACTGTTTTGTTTTCACAATACTAACTTTATGGCATCATATCAGGAATTTTTTGCTATTGTTTTGCAAAATAGATTAAATCAAAGGAACTGCTACTGCGCAAAGATAATTTAATGTTCTGACATTGATGTTAACTGATTATAGTCTTTCCAGGGTTTACTTACTAAAACCTAATTTCATGCCCTTCAAATGATTGCTTTTAGCTATCATGTATGACTTTTGTCCCCTGTCCCATAGAACAATATCTATGTCCCATAGAACATTTTTGGCTGCATCTTGGGGGTTTAAAGCTTTTATAGATCCTTATGTACATTGGGTATTTAGTAACTATCTCCTTCTCTTGAATTTCATGAGTATAATTTCTAAAAATGTGACATAACATAGTGGTTGTGAATCCAAGATAGGCTACACTTCATGTTGATGTTAGCTGGAATGCAGCACACTTTCTTGTAGAAGTTGATGGTAACCATAGCCTCAATCTGGTTTCTTACTGAAGCCAGGTCGAGACTGTGGCTAATGTCAATCAGTATCAATGATAATTGAAGGAAATTCAATCAACAGTTGAGCGAGCCAGCCATTTGATACGACTAAAAAATGTATGATGAAGCCTGGTTGGAGAGGTGATGTGAGGTGTGCCTGTTTGGCAAGTGGGACTCCACAATTTGAATGATGGTGAGAATCCAGAAATGGACTTAAGATAGAATAAGTCAGTTGATCTGGTAGGCAGAATCTCACATCAGTAAAGTGGAAGGTCTGAGTGGAAGGTTGGGTAGAGTGCAAATGTGCAGTAGTTGAGAGATAGGCTCCAAAACAGTGTGCACTGTCTCCTGGTGGCTCCTGGAATCTCGTAAGCAGAGTTTTTGACTGGAAGCTCTTGCAATAACCAAGCCATTTCCAAATCTCTAAGCTCAAGGGAAACATTCATGCATTACCATTATTTGCTATATGAGAAGTGCTTTACTTCAAAGCTTTTGTTTGGGTAACCTAGTCCAGTAATTCTGGAAGGTATTTGGTTATCAGTACTTTTTGAGGCATTCACTACTTGCTTATAGATTTTTCTTTTACTTTTGAGCATTTGGTTAATCTATTTTTGCTGCCATTGCTTTGCAGATTTTATCTGAACAATACCACATGACATGCAAAGCTGCCTACATTGAGTTTAAGCTTCTTTCCTACTCTTTTCTTCTATGATAGAGCTTATTAGTGCCACTGTTTTCATGGAAACTTGCAGATGATATCAGTATCTTGCAGGTTTTAATATTTGTGGAGCAGACTTCTGCTATGCAGTAGCTGAGTTTCCCTAATACTGGTATTAGACATGGCAAGTCTATTGTTTTCTATTGGCAAGCATACACAAGACAATATCCCACAAGGGTTTAGTTGCACAGGAGCAGACAGAAATAAGTAAAAGATGTAGATTGTGTGTTTGTGTGTGTCTGAATGCATGCATGTGGAAGATAATGGAGTTATTTATTCATAGCTGAATACCTGTAACCTACAAATTTTACGAGTGCCACATCACTTTCTTTGACTAATTTATAAAAATAATTTATGTGTGTTCTGCTGCTTTTGTTGTTTTCACAGCTAATTAGGTCTAAGATGTTAAAATAAGTTATTACATGTAGATAACAGCTTCGTTAACATCATTATTTTCTGAAATGTATAGCAGGTCTATACATACAGAATATATACATATAGAATATGATGTTGTGCATGTTTAACCCCAGGTCAGTCCTGAATAAGCAAATCTGGGATGAAAGACATTTCATCCATGACAAACCCATCGTCTCACAGGCATTGCATATCAAGAACCATTATATTCATCCTTTCAATACAGTAAGATGTGATTTGAGGGACATTTGCCTACTATTTCTTGCATGTCAAGCAACCATATAAAGGTTCCTTTGTTGATTTATGATATATTGCTCCAGGTCATTGGTGACATCGTTTTTAGATCTTCCTCTCAGTGTGCTTAATGGTGATTAAAGGGGATTATTTCCCCATTGAAATGACACCTAGCATCTTATTTATATCTAGGTTATACTGGCATACATTCGCATTGTTGATGTTTAACTCAAATCCAGCTTTCATTGAGCAGACCTGTAATCAAAGGCACTCCAAAGTGTGACCATCCAACTTCAGTTACATACATTACACAGAGCTACATCATTATCTAACACGAGATCCCTTTCCTACAATCACATGGTGTGATTTGAGTGAGATCTGGCTACTATTCCTAGTATGTTGAGTAACCTTTCTGTGGCCTCCTTATTAATCTGGCATAAATTGTTGGCTATATTAGTGATTAGGGTTTTGTATCCATTTTTATTCATTAGCTTAGCTTTAGGTTTTATCTGTTGAAAATTCAAGCTAATTACTTTTAAGGTCTTCAGTATTGCTTCATTGTTTAACTTTCTTGTCACCGTGTTTCATAATTATATAGATTAATTGAAATTTTATTTCTATTTGATGATGAGGGGTAAAGCCGGAATGATCTGTATTTTCTGTGATATTGGTTTTGGTTGGTACTTTTGAAAATGTCACTTATTTGCCCTTATTCCTTTATTCTTTTACTTGTTTTAGCCATTAGTCTGAAACTAGGGGACCACCTTGTAAAGTTTTTAGATGAAGGAATAAGCCCCAGTACTTATTTATTTTTTAAAGCCTGGTATTATTCTATTGGTCTCTTTTTGCTGAACCGCTAAGTTCTGGAATGTAAACACACCAATGCTGGTTGTCAAGTGGTGGTGGGAGACAAACACATGCACAAAGAGAGACACACACATCAGAGTGTACAGAGTGCTTTTTATGTGGCACCAGCACTGGTATCAGTCCTGCTGTGTTGGATGAATTTTCTTGAGTACAGCAAGGTGCCAGATATCTTGGTCCTTTGTAAGTTTGTGTCTTGAAATCAGCCTTCAATACTTCGACCCATATCTTTATGGGTCTTCTCTTTCACAAGTTCTATCTGCTTGAAGTGATCTGCACTTCTGTATGCAACTGTCTACATCCATACACATCACATCACCAAACTGACACTGCATCTAATTCCTCTTATGCCCAACATTTCTTTCAATATTGTGTTTTTAAATACAGCAATTGTATATAAGCTGTTATCTCTGAATGAATATTGCAGTAATTTGCCTTTCAATGATGTATCTTCATTAAGTATGATACATAGATGCTATCTTATACTATTATTTTCATTCATATCCAATATTTTTCTTAGATGCAGAGGTAGTTATTCTCTATGGATATTCAAATTTAATGTCTATTCCTTCAGCTGGTCAATTGATATCTGCTTCTTACATGCAATTTCAGATCATCCTGGAAGAGATGTTAGATGAATGCAGCCCCATTTTCCCCCCTAATTAGTAACCTAAATTGTCTTTAATTTACTAATCAATCCAAAAGTGCTTACAAGCTCCATACAAAATTAAAACAAAAATCGCCACCACTACTACTACTACTTCTAAGCTTGTTATCATTGATTTGGTTATTATAGACACTTAGGGCTTAGCATAGAAAAAGAGATTATGTTTGTTCATGTCACATTTCTTGGGGCAGTGGATGGATGAGTGAACCATTTAATCTTTGATTTGGGAGGTTACTGATTAGCAGTCAGATAATGAAATCTAGTTTGTATGTTAGTTCCAGAGGGATTTGTTTAAAAAATGTTTTGGCCAAGCATTTTAGTATTAAGTCTGGCAGAGTGAATTGTTGTAGAGGTGGATAGTTTAGTATGTTTAGGTGGAACTAACAGAAATTTAGTCTGGAAGAGTAAATGCATTTTAATAGTGTTAGATAGCAGATGGTGGTTGTACTAAGTTGTTTATGTGGTGAAAAGCTTTTCCTTATCTCTCTAGTCTAGGGAAATGTCTAATATATGAGTCAATGTCCTGGTTTCACCATTCCATTTATACAAGAAATATATCACTGAAAGGAAATGTGTACGTTTTAGAGTATTAGTAGCTATTCAACTATTTATAAAAAAAAAAGACTGTTTATTTGCAATAGATGCGAGCAAATCTTGAGGTAACCTACTGTTGGTCATATGTGGGTTGGAGAGATCTTCAATGACATATGTTGCTTTTGAGTATTCTGGCAGGAAACTTCCATTTCAGCATTTGAGAAACAGCTGAAACCCATTGGTAGATAACTTCATTAACTTTGGTGTGTTTTATGCTAATTCAGCAAAACTTGTGCTTTTCTTTTTTGCTTTTTGCTTTCAGTTTTTTGGAAAATCAAATCTGAAATATCAAATTTATATTTTGAACAGGGTGGAGATGAATTGGTTGTAACTGTAGACAATTTGAATTTGCCCACTGAAGCTGAATTCTTCATCTTGTATACTGGTTCAAATGAGCGGCGTGTTACAAGAGCTCAGAGGATCAACAGTGCAACATTTCAAGCAAATATTCCCGGTAAGTGATGGAAGAAATGCATCATAGAATGTGTGATATATGGCATTAATTATCAATAATGACTTTCTTGTATTTATTTTTTTATTTTTGTTTTAATTGAATGTTTAATTACCCTGAACCCAAAGCTGTTTTTATTTTTTGTTTTATTTTGGATCCACAAATGTTTAAGAGGCTTCAAAGAAGTATTGATCGGAGAAGTAGCAAGAACAACTAGATGTACAGGGTACCTGAGATATTTGAGGACATATTTATGTTTATAAAAAAAAAACAGATATATGATAACAGATAATAACTTAAATCACCAATACACTGATTTAAGATCACTATTATTCTTTGTTTTCCCTTTTGTCTCTACTACCTAAATTGTCCCTGCCCCTCAGAACTGGACTCCGTTTACTGCCCGAGTGGTGCCTCATTTCTTTTCCTTTTGTTTTCTGTAATATCTCTCTCTCTCTGTTCCTCCATTTCTATTATACACTTTCTGTCTGTCCTTCCTTCCGACAACGGCAGCTCTTTCTTACTTTCTTTCTTCACCCCCTCTCTCTCATTTTTTTTTTCTTTACAAAAGTTCAAGCAGAATATGAACTTCACTAGGTTGAGAGGGCTTGCAAAGTTTATATGCACTTTCCTTCCACTTCAGACTAAATACACACACACATATACATATACATGGGGCTCTGCCTTAAAAGGTTTTAGTCAAATCAATTTATCTCAGTACTTCTGGTTTTATTTTGTGTTTTATCCTACTGTGAAACAGTCTCTCAGTAATATAGTCATCTAACCTATACTTCCATTATAAAACAGATGTAAAAATAAATATATGACTATATAATGTGTAGTATCACTACTTCATTGTCATTTAATTTCCATGTTCCATGTTGGATGTTCTGCCTAAAAACAGACCCTCATCAACTTGCAGGCTTAGCATGGAAAGTAAAGCACATCCTTAATGCAATACAAATAGATGATACTGGGCAGGGTTATGAGAGGGGTACTCCAGCTGGAGCAACATGTACCCAAGTGAAAGAAAGAAAGAAGGAGGAAGGAATGAATGAATTGAATGAAATCGTTGCATAATTTAGCGAGTGTCTTATTAACTTGTAGTGCTGAATTCAAATCTTCCTATTGTCCTGGAAAATGGTTTCTAATCATTTTGGTTAATTTCACTTTTGGAACCTTGGTTTTCATTCAGGTCACATTTGATGGTTGATGTGTAACAACCTGTCTCATGTTGAATGCAAAGGTGCAAGAATCCACTGTTACAGAGCTGTTGATGAGATATTCTATGATAAGTCTAACACAAATAAATTACAATATATTTACTGTTTTTATATAATGTTTGTGTGGCTGTGTGGTAAGAAGTTTGCTTCCCAACTTCATGGTTCCTGGTTCAGTCTCACTGCTTGGCACCTTGGGAAAGTGTCTTCTATAACCTAGGGATAACCAAAGCCTTGTGTGGATCTGGTTGACGGAAACTGAAAGAAGCCTGTTGTGTGTGTCTGTCTGTCTGTCCCACATCACTGCTTAACAACTGGTGTTGGTGTGTTTATGTCCCTGTAACTTAGCAGTATGTCAAAAGAGACCGATAAAATAAATTATCAGGCTTTACAAGAAAATAATAAGTACTGGGTCGATAAAGCTGACCAAAATTCTTCAGTGTGATGCTCCAGTATGGCCGCAGTCCAATGACTGGAACAAGTAAATGATGAAAGAAATTACAAACATTATATAATGTTTATAATGTTTGCATATGTTTCTGTACATTATATAATGTTTTACAAAATTTATATATTTACATTATATATATAGACTAGCAGTATCGCCTGGCGTTGCTCGGGTTTGTAAGGGAAATAACTATATAAGCATTTTTAGAGAGTTATAGCCAAAAAATAGCAAAAAATGCATTAAAAATGGAAAAAAAAATGATGGTAAATTTTTTTTTAAATCGTTGACTCATCGTAGACATTTTTAGAGAGTTACTTCCTTTATATAATAGCGAAAAATGCATTAAAATGGAAAAAAATGATGGTAAAATATTTCTAAAATTGTAGACTCATTGTAGACGCGCGCTAATACCCAGAAGGGCTCGATATGAATCACGACTATAAGATACCTGGTTTTGGTTAAACTGCACTGCAAAATGTGGGAGTAGTTAGGAATCTAAATCGTAGGAGACAGACAGCACACAACCTCACTTTTATATATAAAAATGTTATGTATACTGTTTGTTTTATAAGAGTCCATTAAAAAAAAAAAAGCAATTATAAATCTGAAAGCCTAACAGCCTGCTTTTATTCTTGCATTGGTATCAGCCTGTCAGTTGTGGCCACACTAGAGCAGTACTGTGTTAGTTGACTATTAGAGGCAGTAGGAGTAAAGGGACATCATTTTAGAGAATACCAGAGCTACTGTTTGATTAAAAAAATAGTAGTACAACTATTGTGTGTTGTTTGTTGTCAGTTTAATGAATACAGTCAGTAACCATGGTATTCCATGAGATTATCAGAAAGCAATAAATAGTAGATTGCTATTTCATAGTGGATGCTGCTTGGAGTAACATTTGGAATGTGATATTGTAGTAAATGGTAATAAAATCTTCTACTGAAACCTTGTAATTTATATCTTTTCTCAATTAAATATGGATCAGGTTGTTGTAGTTAATCGTACAATTGTCTGGAATTTCTTTCGTTAGATTCTAATTAAAAACGTTGATGTTTCTGTTTGTTTTAAGCCAGCAGTTTTGTAAATTGCTTTTCTGTAGCTGAACTGTGTAATCATTGCAGAAGACACGTTTTTGATCTCCAATTGAAAGTGGCAATTGCCTTTGCTTTGTTCTCCTAATAGAGGGATGGATATAGATTATAATAATGTGGTTGCTGCAGATTTATTATCTTTCATCATTTTCATTCATTGAAGTGTGGCCATGCTGGGGCTCTGCTTTAAAAGGTTTTAGTCAAATGAATTTATCTCAGTACTTACGG
Organism: Octopus sinensis; assembly: GCF_006345805.1. Lineage (NCBI taxonomy): Eukaryota > Metazoa > Mollusca > Cephalopoda > Octopoda > Octopodidae > Octopus > Octopus sinensis. The sequence continues at coordinate 2,950,396 of NC_042998.1, read as the reverse complement.
GGGTTTTTTTTTGTGTTTTTCTTTTTAAGCCTGGTCCTTATTCTATTGATCTCTAAAGCTGAACTGCTAAGTTATAGAGATGTAAACGGATGTAAACACTGGTTGTCAGACAGTGGTGGGAAACACACACACACACACACACACACACACACACGCACGCATGTATATACACAAGTTTCTTTCAGTTTCTGCTTACTAAATTGACTGCCAAGGTTTAGGCCAACAAAATGCCATAGAATAGCACCTTGATCCAGGTGCCACACTTTGACAGCTGAGTCCAGAGTCATGTGATTGATAAGCAAGTGGAATTTATGGAATTTAGGACTACATTCCCATAGACATTGTGCAGGTGGCACATAAAAAAAACACCATTTGGGTGTGGCTGTTGTCAGTACTGCCTGACTGGCCCCTGTGCCAGTGGTACGTAAAAGCACCCACTACACTCTCGGAGTGGTTGACGTTAGGAAGGGCATCAAGCTGTAGAAACTCTGCCAGATGAAGATTGAAGCCTGGTGCAGCCATCTGGTTTGCCAGTCCTCAGTTAAATCATCCAACCCATGATAGCATGGAAAGCGGACGTTAAACGATGATGATGATGACTCCTTTATATATAATCAACATGTTGCAATGTATTGTTGGATGTATGTGAGTGGATTTGGTAGACGGAAACTGAAAGAAGCCCATCATATATATATATATATATATATATATATATATATATGCTTGTGTGTATATATGTATATGCTTGTATTGCTTGACAACCGATGTTGGTGTGTTTACATCCCCGTAACTTAGCAGTTTGGTAGAAGAGACCAATAGAATAAGTACTAGGCTTACAAAGAATAAGTCATGGGGTCGATTTCTTGGACTAAAAGTGGTGCTCCAGCATGGCCACAGTGAAATGACTGAAACAAATAAAAGAATACACAAATAGTAGTCTCAGTTTGTTTACATTGAGATAGAAATATTGATATTTGGTCACTGTTAAACATTTTAAAGAAAGTAAGAAATATTCAATATTCGTGTTTAAATATTTGTTATTAGGCAAAGAATTATATAGTTTACATGGCATGAAATACCGTGAACATCTTTTTATCTCTATTGTCATAGTAGAGTCAATATTTAAATTGGTTGAAGAAGTGAAGTGGTAGAGTGCTAGTGTACCTAACAATGTAAATAAATGCTTTCAATTGCCATATATAAGTGTATATAAGATGCGCTTCTTTTAATTCTTAAATGTAACAAAGAAAATGGTTTTGCTTCTAATGTGACTCTATTACAGATGAGATGCTGAGTGTAGAATGTATAATAGAACATATTTATTGGAATGTCCGGAAATTTTGTGCCGATTTTTAAAGGAAAGAAAAAGGTCAATAAATACTTGCCATTACATATGAACCATTTTGTTGCACAATGCGTCTCCATCTTTCCTTTAACTTGAAAATACCCTCTTCCCAGAATTGAGGTGGTTTCATGGCAAAGAATTCATCAAGGTATCTTTTTACGTCATCCAAAGAATTGAAATTTTTACCATTATGACTATTCTGCAGAGACCTGAATAAGTGAAATCGAAAAGGAGCAATATCGATGAATATGGGGGTGGGATAACACATCCCAGCTGAGCTGCAGCAATTTTTGTCTGGTTCCAAAGCATCAATTGCCGAAAATGAACTTTCTTATCTTCCATTTTAAAGGGTTACATAATTAACACAGGTTATGTGTTAGTTAGTTAGTTAGTTAATTTGGCTCAAAAGCAAATAGCAAGGCCGTGTAGGGGGACATGGAGTTAAGTACAGGGTGGTGTTCATGTAAAGAGTTCAGGCCACTTGAGGTCCAGGGAGGCTTTGAACAAAGCGGTCGTCGGCATCTTCACCATCTCGTCTGGCAGCTTGTTCCATGGATCCGCAATCGGACGGAGAAAGCTCCTCTCCTTCGATTGAGATGAAATCGTCGCAGGTAGAGCTTTTCGGAATGACCCCCGCAGCTGACGCTCTGGAGCAGGAGTGAAGAACAGCTCTTTCGAGAGGTTACACTTTCCGCTTATGATGTTTGTGGGCGTGAATGTGATCACCACGGATCACCACGGCGGCGTTTTTCAAGAGAATAAAGGTCGAGCGTCCTCAGCCTTTCTTCGTAGGACAAACTTTTGAGACCATGAACCATGCGGGTAGCCAGCAGCTGGACTCTTTCGAGATGCTGTATGTCTTTGAGGAGATAAGGAGAAGAGGCTTGAATCCCATACTCCAATATGGGTCTCACCAGCGTGACATAGAGTGGTAGGAATATGGCTGCTGTGAGCATTCCGAATGACCGTCGAATCAAGAACAGAATTCCGCGCGTGCTTGTTGGCAGCATGGACGCACTGGGCCGAAGGCGAAAAGGAGGAATCCACCAAGATACCTAGGTCCTTTACCTGATCGGTCCTCTCCAGCAGCAGACGACCCGGCTCGAAATCAAGTTGAGTTGCAGGAGTAGAGCCGACAGGCAGATGACAGCACTTTGACACGTTCAGACACAGGTCCCAATCGTTAGACCACTTCCAAATTATAGGAACATCAATCTTCTTACATGAAAAGATAGCTTAAACTGTGCTCTAAATGGAGGTGTAGTCAAATCCTATTTTATGGACTCCTCCATGTTCTAAAATAAGTCAAAATGTAAGCTACTATAAATCAGCACAAACTTTCCGGACAACCCAATATTTTTTTCTACAAAATTGTGAAGTAGGGGTGCAGATACAGTATTTATTTTTTCTTTTTCTTTAGGGTTTAAATTCAAATCCCAATAAATGTGATTTCGACTTACTTGTCTTAATGGTTAATGAAGTTAATATGTAGAATGTATTGAAGTTGATTTGTTTTACCACATTCTCTCTCTTCTCTCATTTTCTGAGTTAAATATAAAATTAGTTTTAGGCAAAAGCATAGGCATATGGTTAAGAAGTTTGCTCCCAAACTATGTATGTGGTTTTGGCTTCAGCCTTACTGTGTGGCACCTTGGGCAAGTGTCTTCTACTACATCAAACACAGAAGACTTATTGACAGCACTACTCAGCTCACTTTATGTGGTATAACTGCTCGTATGGCTATAGTCAACCCCACTATTTTGCAAACAACAACCCATCACAGTGCTATCCTTGAAGAATACTCAGACATTGCTTGACCAGTATTCCATAGTCAGTGTATGAAACATGAAGTCATCCACCACATCAAGACCCATGGTCCACCTGTTACTGCACGACCCCAAAGGTTACCACCAAATTGTCTCAAGGCTGTCAAGTGAGAATTCCAGCACATGCTCGGACCTCGCAATCATCTTCCCATCCAGCAGTAACTGGTCCTTGCCAATACACTGCATTCTTAAGAAGTCATCAGCCGATTGGCGAGTTTGCAATGATTATTGATCGCTAATAACTGCACTGTAACTGATGCATATCCTGTCCCACATCTACAGGATTTTTCTAGCTTGCTGCATGGCGCTCGTATTTTTTCAAAGATTGACCTTGTGTGAGCGTACAATCAAAACCCTGTGGAATCTGCAGATATTCCAAAGACAGCAGTCACGACACTTAGGAATGTTTGAATTCCTGCATATGCCTTTCGGTTTACACAACGTGGCACAGACGTTCCAACTGTTTATAGACACAGTTACCAGAGGTTTGCCTTTCACGTATGCATTCATAGACATACTTGTGGCCAGGAGCTCAGATGAAGAGAGCATGATCAACACCTGCACCCACGTGAGTGCAGTTGTTGGACCAGGATCTAATTGAATCAAGGTATTTTAATCATAAAGACACCAATTTAAGGGTCAAGAATAGCATATCCATGTATTGACACAGATGACTTTTATCTTTTAGCTGTTTCAGTCATTGAACCGTGTCCATGCTGGGGCACTGCCTCAAAAGGTCTCGGTCAAACAAATCAGCTGTTGTACTTATTTTCTTACGTCTGGCGCTTATTCGATTCACCTTTTATGCTGAACCATTAAAATACAAGGATGTAAACAAACTTACACTGGTTGTCAAGTGGTTATGGTTTGGAGGCATACACAAACACTGACATACATCTGTACATACATACATACATACATACATACATACATACATACATACATACATACATACACACACACACACACACACACACACACACACACACACACACACACACACACATACACACACACATACATACATGGATGGAGTGCCCTAACACCCTATCACTACCTTCTTCCTATCTCCTTCAGCCAGGTATTTCCTCTACAGCAAAAGAATTGTGCTTGTCTTGCTATCAGGACTTTAGCCTTTCAACACCTGGTAAAAAGCCATCCACTTTGACCTTCCCCTCTCAAATAATTTCTCTTAGTAGTGTGAGCTTTTTCCTCTTTTACTTTTTCCCTGTTCTTTTCTGTCTTGCAAATTCCATGGTAACCTCACTAGTGCTGGTGGTATGAAAAAAAAGCACCCAGTACACTCTGTAAAGTGGTTGGCATAAGGAATAGCATCCAGCTGTCGAAACCATGGCAAAGATGACATGGGAGTTCAACACAGCAGCCCTGCCGCTTACCAATCCATGATCGCATGGAAAGCGAATGCTAAATAATGTAGATGATGATATATGACAGGCTTGCATACAGTCTCCATCTACTGAATCCACTTGCAAGGCATTCGTTAGCTAGGGGCTGTTAGTAGAGGACATTTGTCCAAGGTGCTGTACAGTGGGGCTGAACCTGAAACAATGTGGTTGCAAAATGTGCTTCTTGATCACATAGCCTGCACCCATGTAAATTGTCTTTTAACATTACTAGTAGTATTGCCCAGCGTTGCTCGGGTTTGTTTCGACCCTTTAGAATTGGAATTTTTGAAAAGTAAAAATTTTGCATCATGTAGCTTGTTATTCTCTTTAAGTCAACATTTTTCTGGTTGAAATAAACCAAAAAGTTGCGACACAGCAGTCAAAAAATCGAAAAAATAGGGATTTTCATAGGAAAAAAGCACCTTTTTAATGTAAATAATTTTTGGTGTTAACAAGGTCCGATTTGAATTTTTTCTTCTATGGAAGGAAGAGCAAAGCCACAGTCGAACCAATTCTACTATATGGCTCAGAAACCTGGACGTTATCAAAGAAGCTTGAGAGGTGGTTGGATGGAACCTACACTCGCCTCCTTATGAGAGCTCAAAACCTCTCGTGGAAGCGCCATCCAACCAAAATGCAAATATATGGGAAACTACCACCTGTGTCATCTCTTGTGAAAGGTAGGAGAGTCCAGTTTGCTGGACATTGTTGTAGAGCTGAAAAAGAAGTAATTTCTACTCTTCTCCTCTGGAAGCCATCTACTCGCAATACCAGAGGGCGCACACTCTCCTACCCTGATGTAATCTCCAGGGATACAGGCATCCAGCAACAGGACCTCCGTAATGCTATGATGGACCGTGAGGTCTGGCGTAACATAGTAAATTCCATTGTCTCGACCACGGTCGAACAATGATGAATGATGATGAAGCCTTCGAACATACTTTCAATTTTGGTCAACTTGCGCCGCAGGGTCTCGGAGGATATAGTGTTAGTTGAAGGCTACCAAACCTGCCACACACAGACAACTTCAGCTTTTTATATATAGAGATTACTCTATGTCTTCTGAAGAGTCTATCGCTTTTCAGGATTGCATATGGATCAGGACAGGTACATAAAGAAGTGCTGAACTCTAATTCTCGAGGGAACCTGTGATGGGGGTTGATCCAGGAAGACGTAGGATGATTGGTGAAATATAATGCTTAGTTGTTTGAGCCTCACGGAGGCAATGACAAGTGACTGAGATGTTTGGCAATTGGCTGTGCTTGAGAAGATACGTCAAACTAAACAAATCGTGGTCATTGGCTGTGCTAGTGACACTTAAAAAACACCCAGTAACTCTGTGGAATGGTTGATATGAAGATGGGCACCCAGCCGTAGAAATCAAGCCAAAACAAACGACTGGAGCTTGGTGCTGCTCTCCAGCTTGTCAGTCCCACTGAAACCGTCTAAGCTATGCCAGCATAGAAAACAAATGTTGAATGGTTATGATGATGATGATGTTGAAACATTTTTGACTTTAAATAGGAAATTAAAAAAAATAATGAAATTATTGTATACAGTGCATGCATCACACCTTGTCAAAAGTGCGTATAAAGCACATGCAGTAATGTACAAATGTCTGGGAAGTGAACAGTGTATGAGTCAGATACATGCTTGCGTGTGTATGGAGGGGAGAAAATCAGGTGTAGTGTTGGTGAATCTCAGGAAGCATGGAAGTTTTGAAGGATGCAGTGCTCCGACAACTAACAACTGATGCCAGCAGTTTGTTCCATGCTTCAGCAACTCTCAGCGGGAAAAAATGTTTCCTAAAGTCATGGGAGCTGTGCTGTTTTCTGACTTTGTAAACATGTCCACGGGTGTTAGACAGGTGCAGTTTGAAAGGTGCTCCGAGTTATTGTTAGTAAGATGGTTAATAATTTCATAGGTGTCTGCCAAGTCAGCTGCCAGACGTCGGAGTTTCAATGTGTCCATGCCCAGGGAAGTAAGATGTGTAGAAAGCAGTTTGCTTATACTGTGAATATAAAACTGACACTCCGTCAATTTCGACGACGAGTGTTTCAGTTGACCCGATCAACGGAACAGGCTGCTGCTCGTGAAATAAGGCGCAACAAGGCTGGTCCGTTGAATTACAGGAACAACTCATTTTTGCCAGCTGAGTGGAATGGAGACCATACGATCGTGAACCGAACACCCTAACCACTCACTGAACCATTGCACCTTCATATAACTGTGAATAATAGTGTAACCCCTTCCAGAAGTTGTGAAATTTTCGGCCACTTGTAAGGCGTGTGATCCACAGAACATTTATACAAAGAAATAGAAAACATTTTTGAAAATCATCGAGGCTAGAAATTGCACTCTAGAATGTCTGAAGCGCCTTTTACTCATTTCGTATACTCTGTCTACCTAATGGACTTAACAATTCACCAACTTTTTGCTTTTTCAACGGTAAAGCATTAAAGGGAAAGAAACAAGGCTAGTTTAGTAATATATAGAGTTATTTCCCTTAGTATTACTGTAACCTGTTTTGGTGTTTTTCTTCTATTATTCGAAATACTTTAGGATTCAGTATGTTTGTTCTTTTTCGTTCGTTTCTTTTGAATATATCTTCTCAACACTTTATATCTTGCCAAATCATCCATGCTTTCAAAACTTTATTGTGGATGTATTTATTTTCTGATATTAAATTAGGTTTGTATTTTAATTTCTGGATTTATATAGGATTTATATTTTACTTCAGTCATTGGACTGTGGTGGCCATGCTGAGACATCATCTTGAAGTTTTTCAGTTGAACAAATTGAACCCGATGCTTCTTTTTTTTTTTTAATATCTAGTACTTAGTCTACCAGTCTCTTTGCAGAATTGCTAAGTTACAGGGACATAAGCAGACCAACACTGGTTATCAAGCTACAGTGTTGGTGGGACAAATACAAGGACGCTGTAGAAAGTCTGCTTGTCTGCTCATGGTCCAATGCGTGCAAAAAAGAAACATGGTATACAAGTGCACAATCTCCACACCCCAACATAAATACGGTTAGGGGTGAGGGTTGTCAACAGGAAGGACATCTGACCATAGAAAATTTGTCTTAACAAATTCCATTTGTCTCATGTGAGCATGAAGAAGTGGACATTTAAAAAGAAAAATCTCCAAGAAAGCAATCATCATCATCATTGAATGTCCACTTTCCATGCTGGCATGGGTTGGATGGTTCGACCGGGGTCTGGGAAGCCAGGAGGCTGCACCAGGCCCCAGTCTGATCTGGCAGAGTTTCTACAGCAGGATGCCCTTCCTAATGCCAACCACTCCGAGAGTGTAGTTGGTGCTTTTTACATGCCAGTCAGGTGGAACTGGCATCAACCACGCTCAAATGGTGCTTTTTACAGGCTACCAGCATGGGAGCCACTCAGACGGCACTGGCATTGACTACACTTAAATGGTTTTTTTTTTTTATGTGCCACCAGCATTGGCATCAGCCATGCTTGAATGTTGCTTTTTACATGCCAGTCGGGTGGCACTGGCATCAGCCATGACTACAATTTCATTTGACTCAACAGGTCTTCTCAAGCACAGCATATTGCCCGGCGACTGAAGGGTACTTTTAAATGGACCAATTATGTGACACTGGCATCGGCCACAACTATGATCTCTCTTGGCTTGCCAGATCTTCTCAAGCACAGCATATCTTCAAAGGTCTCGGTCGCTTGTCATTGCCTCTGTGAGGCCTAACGTTTGAAGGTTGTTCTTCACTCTCTCATCCCTTGTGTTCTTGGGTCTATCTCTTCCACAGGCTCCCTCCAATGTTAGGGTGTGACATTTTTCACACAGCTGTCCTCATCCATACACATCACATGACCATACCAGCGCAGTCATGCCTCTTGCACACCACATTTGATGCTTCTTATGTCCAACTTTTCTCTCAGGGCACTTACACTCTGTCATATATGCACACTGACATTATACATCCAGTGGATCATACTGGCTTAATTTCTTTCGAGCCTATGCATGTCTTCAGCAGTCATGGCCCATGTTTCACTGCTGTGTAGCATGGCTGTTCATGCACATGCATTATACAGTCTACCTTTCACATTGAGTGAGTGGCCTTTGTTACCAGCAGAGGTAGGAGCTCTTTGAACTTTGCCCAAGCTATTCTTATTCAAGCAGCTATGCTCTCAGAGCATCCATCCCCACTATTGACTTGGTCACCTAGGTAATGGAAGCTGTCAGCTACTACTGTTTCCCCCTGGCATGTGATGGAATCTGTTTTCCACACATCTTCAGTGTTTATTGCCCCTGTGCATCTGCCACACACAAAAACTATATTCCTAGTTAACCTTCCTTTGATATTGCTGCCCCTTTTATGTGTCCATAGCTTACACTGGTTACAGCTTGTATATATTATATATATATATATATATATATATATATATATATATATATATATATATAATATGAGTGAGAGGAAGTGGAATTCATGAGATTCTTTATTCACTATGATCCTTTTGGCCCATCATGCACTGGCACCTTGTAGATGAGATGCTGTACAAACAAGTGTGGTACCTCATAGGTGCAGATGCATCACTCAGGTGACTTTTCAAAAGGTACCTTGTTTTTCATTTACGGTTTTGCTTATTTCTATGCGAACAGTCTTTGAACATATATATGTGAGTGTATGTATGTATGTATGTATGTATGTATATTTTATTACAAATTTTTGTATTGTTTTGTTGCAGATCACAACTTGAAAGAGTTTGTAGACCTTGACTTCTTCTATAGATATGAAAAAGAGGAGGTTTGTTACCAACGTGTGGCAAATGGACAATTCGAATATTGTTATGATTCAGCCCATCATCTGGCTCAGCAATTACTGGAATCTAAAGCAGACGAAGAAAGCTCTAAATTAGCTGTAGGAAATGAAGACCTTTCTACGTTGGATGTTAGATTAAGGAAAGCACTTGAATACATAGCCTCTACAGAAGGCTGGCCTTCTGACCACAGCAAACCTGAAGGTAACCTATTTCCTATTTTTCTCTGTATTTGGCACATTGTATTTTGTTTGTATTTTAGCATGTTGGACAAGACGTTATGTGGTATTCCTTCTGGATCTTTACATTTCAAGTTCAAATTCCTCTGAGGCCAACTTTGTCTTTCATCCTTTTGATAAAATGAGTACCAGTTGAGTATTGGAGTTGATGTAATCAATTAACTCCCTTGCTCTCAAAAAAAAAAAATTTCTAGTCTCCTCCTTTGAGCTCTTCAAGCATGGAAGTGCCAACAGCTGAATGTGCCCAAGGTGCATGCAAGGAGACAAAACCATCCTGCATGCAATTGTTCAGTATCTGTGCATTAGAGAGTTGTGGGCTTGTGTTCAGCAGTTGCTGTCTCGTGTAAAACGAATCCAGCTGTCCACCAAGTGTTTAGTAAAGATCAATGTACCACCTTCCTTTAGCATGGGTAGAAGGCAAATCTTTCTTTGTTTAGTGGCTCTGACAAAAGAGGTTGTTTGGTGGACTTCTTTGAAAGGCTTGAAAATAGGCACTTTTCGTTATCTGGTCAAGCTCTCATCAATATCTTCAAATATCATTTGAAAATGATGGTTAGGGTAGAGAGGGAGGTGCTTCCTTCTAGTGTGTTTATCAAAAGGGGACAGGACTGGTGAGACTGAATGGACCTACTGTGAGTATGTTTTTCTAAGCTGGAGAAAAGAAACTGGAAGAGGGCACTTTCCAAGCCTTGTGGATTGCAAAGTAATTCAGGTCTTTTGCATGGGGTTTACTCCATATTATCTGAAATGGACTGCCCCACTCTTAGGGATTCTATTTATTTACTAATTATTTATTTCTCTAACTTCTATTTAAATATCCTTTGTTACATCCTTTAATATAGTAGTACCTCCCTTTGATTGATATAAATCCCATCTGTTCTTTGTGTGTTGTATCTCATCCTCTGATAATGTCTTCCATGTCTTAGGCCCTTGTGTCCCCTCCCCAAGAATTATCATTATCATTCTTTCATTCATGCACAACAGATCAGACTGTTGGAAAAATTCCTAACATTGGGCTACTACAAAGTAACCTGAGATACCAAGAACCTTTCTAAGTATCTTAACTGTCCCTAATAATACTGTTTCTTGGAGCTGCACTAAACTAGATTTTATGCCCATTTCCTTCATCCATCTGTTCAAATCTTTAGGGATAGTACCTAATGTACCTATAACTACACTGGTACATTTTACCTGCACTGTCCATAGCCTCTGTAACTCAATGGCTAGGGCCTGCATCTTTGCTACTTTCTCTATACTTCTCTCATATTGACTTTCTCAGCATTTGAGACTGTAAAGTCAATTACCTGGCACGTATTGTCATTGTCTACGAAATCAGACCTTCTAGCTTCTACTACTTTGTCAGTCTGAATATTAAAATCCCTCAATGTCTTATAGTTCTTACTTTGTAGCACTTTCCCAGGTTTATGCTCATACCATTTATCCGTGTGGTCAAATCCTAGCTTTCTACATAATTCCTTGTGGATTATTCTCCCTTGGTTGTCATGTCTTTTCTTGTATTCCTTCTGTGTTAGCATAACTATATGAGTAACACTTTCTTCCTTTGATTTACATAACCTACATTGGAAATCTACCTCATTTTCGTCTATCTTCGCTTTTTATCCAGTTGTTCCTCGCTTGTCTTTCATAAAGTGTATGTTCCCCCCGAAGTCATCCAATTAGGTATGAATCCGGATCTTTTCACTTTGACTGGCAGATTTTAAAAAATAATTTCATTGTAACTAAACACTTTTAAACTTCGTATACTGGTAGAATGTGTTACATAAAACATCTTTTTCTCTTGGCTTTCTTGAGAAAATTCTGTAGTTTGTAAGCTAGCATTTCGGCAGTTTCAACCAATCAATGACATCTATTGAGGTGAATACAATTACTGCTGTAGTTAGTCAACGACAATTTCCTGCGGTGTCTACTCAGTTTGTCACTGTTATTTATGACATATTTCATATCAGTTACGTTCGTATAAATAAAAGATTATCGTTATTAAACTTTTATTAATAAACACATATTCTAAGTTCACAACATATGCAGTTTTAATTTCCCTCTCTGTTGCACAGATACACACATTACATATTATATATTCGTTTAAGAAACAGATTGGGTTTATTTACATTTCTGAAGAAAAAAAGATACCCTTCCCCCGGTCAAAGTGAAAAGATCCATGAATCCTCTACTCAGGCAATCCTGAAGTTGTTCCCTCAGTCTCCCATGTCAGCTACTAAATTTCTTTAACAAGTACCCTTGAACTAAATCTGGTCCCTTCCAATTCAGCATTCATCCTAACACTTTACTCAGTAATGCCCTAACTACTTTTAGCTTCTCACTAACTACTTCTTACCCCACTTTCTTTAACTGTGCTGCACTTCCAGTATGATTAATTGGCTTATCCGAAATATCACTCCAGAATTTTCTAGCTTATTCTGCATTAGGTTTCTCATCTTTTGTAGTTTCTTCTCAACTATTTATTTAGTGATAAAATCTCCTCTGGTTTGTTTCTAACAATCTGTTCTGTTGATACTGATTTACTCTTTTCTGATACCTGGAAAGCTTACCTGCTATTGCTATGGTACCCTGTTTCAGCCCTGTCATGACTATCTCAAAAATCCTTTCGATTTGGCTAAGCATCTTTTCTCAAGAGGAGATTTAAATCTTGTGTTTCCTAACTTGTTCTGTTTCCTGGCTTCTATTCTATTCAGATTTTCTTTTAAACCCTTCTTTTATTTTCTAATCCCCTTTTCCTCATCTGCTCCTTCTTATTCTTTCCTTGAAGAATACCTAATCTACTAATAACTACTACCCCTCTTCCATAAATCAATAAGTGTCACTTATATTTTTAGTATCTATCCTACTGATAACAGAATCTACTTTCTTAGTAATATCTAGAAATTTCCTTTTATTAACACTTTTTAATGCTGGTAATTATTTTCCTTCTTCTTTGCTCATTCCTTCCTTCAACTCATCTAACCCCCCCCCCCCATCATCATCATCATTTAGGTGAGCTGGCAGGATTGTCTGCATGCTGTGCAAAATGCTTAGCAGCACTTCATCTGTCTTTGTGTTCTGAGTTCAAATTCCTTCAAGTCCGGCTTTGTCTGTCATCCTTTCAGGGTTGATAAAATAATCACTAGTTAAGCATTGGCATCAATTTAATCACCTTACCCTTTCCTACGAAACTGCTGGCCTTATTCCAAAATTTGAAGCCAATATCATTATTATTATTAAGGTGGCCAGCTGGCAGAATCATTAGCACACCAGGCAAAATACTTAGTGGCATTTTCTCTGTCCTGATATTCTGAGTTCAAATTTTGCCAAAGTTGACTTTGTGTTTTATTGTTCAGGGTTGATAAATTAAGATCCAATTGAGCATTGCGATTGATGTAATCAACTTACCCCATCCCTTGAAATTACTGCCAAAATTATTATTATTATTATTATTATTAAGGCAGAGCGCTGGCAGAAGTGTTAGCATGCCAGGTGAAATGCTTAGCAGCACTTTGTCTACATGTTCTGAGTTCAAATTCTACCAGAGTCAACTTTGCCTTTCATCCTTTCAGGGTTGATAAAACAAAATACCAGTCAAGTACTGGGTGTTGATGTAATCGACTCTCCCGCTTCCCATAAATTCCAGGCCTTGTGCCTATAGTAGAAAGGATTATTATTGTTGTTGTTATTCAAATTCCGCTGAGGTCGACTTCACCTTTCATCTTTTCAGGGTTGATAAAATAAGTACCAGTTGAATATTGGTGTTGATGTAATTGACTCCCCCCCCCACCTCTCCCAAACTGCCCTTGTGGCAAAAATTTGAAATAATAATAATAATAATGATAATCATCATCATCATTTAGCGTCCGCTTTCCATGCTAGCATGGGTTGGACGGTTCAACTGGGGTCTGTGAAGCCAGAAGGCTGCATCAGGCCCAGTCTGATCTGGCATTGTTTCTACGGCTGGATGCCCTTCCTAACGCCAACCACTCCATGAGTGTAGTAGGTGCTTTTTATGTGCCACCGGCACAGGTGCCAGACGGAGCTGGAAAACGGCCACGGACGGATGGTGCTTTTTACGTGCCACGGGGGCCAGGCGAGGCTGGCAATGGCCATGATCAGATGGTGCTTTTTACGTGCCACCGGCACGGGGGCCAGGCGAGGCTGGCAATGGCCACGAACGGATGGAGCTTTTACGTGCCACTGGCACGGGGGCCAGGCGAGACTGGCAACGGCCACGCGCCAGATCTGCCTTTCAGTGTGCCAACGTTGAGGGTGCCAACCCTGAGGGAGTGGGAGGTATTGGCCCTAGTAGCATCATGAACCTGAAAAGAAAACTCGCGTTTGGCAGGATTCATAGACAAACAATAAAACTCAATAATAATAATAATAATAATAATAATAATGATAATAATGATAATAATTATTATTATGGTTCTAGAGCAATTATTTTTCCTGATGGTTGCTCACATAATTTCCCAACCATTCTCCTTACACAGTAGAACTCTCTTCAGTTCACTGAAGCAAAAAGAAGAATGAAGAGTTATCTGCCTTGCTCAGCCTGCATAAACAGAAAGGCTATGGTTAAGGCTGAACTCTTGACCTTGCAGTTATAATTACAGCAACATTGACCTGACATAGCAGCTGTTCTTCCTCCTAATCACATTATTTCATTTTTTTGCTTTTATAAGCTGTTAATTCGCCATTAAACTTGACAGATATCATTAAGATCCATCCTTCTTGCTAGCTTTTTGTTCTTTCCATATTATGCATTTACAAAGCTTTCTCTAATGGTCTGCACCGACAAAGGTTAATTGGCTTCATGCACATTTTTTGTACAAATAGTTATTATAAAGACATTTCGCACAACATTCCATTACACAATATTTTACACACACTCACACACACACTAGCATGAGTATCCACACACAAACACACTAACTCAGACACACACACATGGCATCTTAAGCAATTGGACCCACAATTCCATTTCAATTTTTTTTATAGATACTTACAACTATTAATGGAATTGTGGGTCCAGTTGCTTAAGATGCCATGCACTGGGACCCACCCTGAAGCCTTGTGGTCATGAACTGAACATCATAAGAATATACTTATGGCTAAGGCTAGGGTCAGTGATGAAGTACCTGGCCAACATGGGTCCATAATGATATTTGTTATGAAGACTTTGTTTTGAAGTCTCCAACATAAATAGAGTCAATGCAGATGTCATATTTGGTTCCCAAAAAGACCAATCCTTATAAATTCAGGTGGTATTTTTATAGAAGAGGATTAGGGTGTTTTGGCTAAGGTTGGTGATGGAACAGCATATTTGAAGTTTGGTAAATGGATGGTAATTCATTGCATCATCCATCATCACAGTTTTGAGTGAAGCTATTAAGAAAGAAATTGCTTTTGCACATTGATGTAGGACTTTAAGAAACAGACATAGGATATATCTAGAGAGAGTTTGGAAATTGGATGTAGTAAGTTGAAGAAATCAATGGTTTACATAGTAATTGATGGAAGAGAAAAGCTGAAGACGTAGGTTTGTTAATGGTTGAAGGATTTTTGTTTCAGCTGGAAGAAATAAACTGTCATTTTAGATAAGATTGATTGTAAAGAATGAGAAGAAAGCCTCTTGCAAACCAAATGAACTCAACACAAATCACTTATGCTTTAATGCCATTGAGAAAAGCATGCATTATCTCAGGCCTTTAGCTGTAAGAAATGAATACTAATTGGGTCTCTAAGGCAGTAAGCTTGCAGAATTGTTAGCATGTTGGGCAAAATGCTTAGCATCATTTCATCCCACTTTACATTGTGATCTTAAGTTCCACCAAGGTTGACTTTGCCTTTCATCCTTTTGGGTCAATAAAATAAGTACCAGTTGAACACTGGGGTCGATGTAATTGATTTGCCCCTCCCCGAAAAGTGCTGGCTTTATGCTAAAATTTGGAACCAATATGAATTGGGTCTCTGAATAGGTATTGATATGGTTGTGCCTTCAGGAAGTTTGTCTCATTACCATATGGGTTCCAGTTCAGTTTCACTGTGCAGCACCTTGGACAAGTGTCTTCTATAGCCTCAGGTAGATCAATATAATTGTGAGTGAAATTTAGTAGACGGAAACTATGCAGAAGCCTGTCATGTACACATGCACACATGCATGTGTGTGTGTGCGCCTTTGTTCCTGTCCACGTTTTTGTTTGAGACAGACTCCCTGGTTAAAAAAACTGGTTCAAGATGCTAACTTTGCCAGTTGATAAAATTATATCCATAAAATAAGTACCAGGCTGAGATATGTACTGGGGTTGATATGGTCAGCTAAAACCTTTTTAAGTTGATACCTAGACATGGCTGCAGTCTAGTGACTGAAGCTAGTAAAAGAATAATAAATAACACCGTCGTCGTCGTCACCATCATCATCATCATCATCATCATCATCATCATCTTAAGTTCACTTTCCATGCTGTCAGTGTTAGATAAGTCATTGCTGCTCACCTGCAAGAGTTGAGGGATCACACCTGGCTCTTAAGATTCATTTGGGCTTGGTTTCTATTGCGAGATGCTTTTCTCAATACTAGCCACTTTACAGAGTGTACTGGGTGAATTTTTCTATGGCACCAATTGCAGAGAGGTTTTTACACCTTTGGCAAACCTGAAGGTTCCTCTCAATCCTACACCATATATCTTCTGTCCTTCTCTCCACCCCTAAAAATCCTGTTAATAAACTGAAATAGTGTAAAAAGTATTGTATTAACTTTTTAGCATTCAGATTATTCTGTCAAATGCAGAAATTATTTATTCACATTATTTTGAATTAATCCTGCATTATCTCTTAGCTTTGGGATTTATATGATGTGATTACTCTTTTATTCTTTTACTTGTTTCGGTCATTTGACTGTGGCCATGCTGGAGCATCGCCTTTAGTTGATCAAATCGATCCCAGGACTTATTCTTTGTAAGCCTAGTACTTACTCTTTGGCCTCTTTGCTGAACCGCTAAGTTACTGGGACGTAAACACACCAGCATTGGTTGTCAAGCAATGCTGGAGGGGACAGACACACACACACACACACACATATATATATATATATATATATATATATATATATATATATATACATACATATATGCGACAGGCTTCTTTCAGTTTCCGTCTACCAAATCCACTCATAAGGCTTTGGTCAACCCGATACTATAGTAGAAGACACTTGCCCAAGGTGCCACACAGTGGGACTGAACCTGAGGTAGAGTAGGTGAGAAAGGCTAGATTTGGATGGTTTGAGCATAAAAATAGGTGGAATATTTGGACCAGGTATGGCTGGTTTAAATGCTGAAGGGTTAATTAGTAATATTGAAGTAAGATTGTGGGATAGTTCTTACCAGTTTTTATTTTGTTGCCTGAGACATGGGAAAGTCTACAAATCATCCAATTTTATTAATCAAATTTATTAAAATTGGTCAAGTTTCATGTATCATATGAAAAACTGAATCTTGTGTTGTTAATTTTATACTTGTTTGAACTTGTAAGCTATATGTACAAGGAACATGAAGGTGAAAGAGATTTGTTTGGAATTTTAGAAAAGAATGTAGACCCTTTGAAGAAAATGTATTTCTTAGTATGTCCAGTAATTAAACTGGAGTTGTGGAAGATGTGTAGCTACTGGGCTGCTAAATATATATTGTATTATCTCTTTCTCTTTTTCACACTTCAACAGTAAAAGTTGTTGATTGTTGAAGCTGATATACAACAGTTATCTAGTTTGGAACCTGGCCAAAGCTGAATAGCTTTCATCTACATTTTATCGAATACAAAATTATATGTGAATTAAAAATTAAAATGCTTAACTTTAGTTGACCCTATGCACCAATCAACCTTAATTATGTGTCACTTAAATTAGAGTGAATAAGATTGCATTTTCCTGAAACTGTTCTGTTTGAAGTCATTCTCAGTGTTTGAGTATTGCCAACATCTGAGAATCGTTAGCACACCAGGCGAAATGCTTAGCGGTATTTCGTCTGCGGTTACATTCTGAGTTCAAATTCCGCCGAGGTCGACTTTGCCTTTCGTCCTTTCGAGGTCGATTAAATAAGTACCAGTTACGCACTGGGGTCAATATAATCGATTTAATCCGTTTGTCTGTTCTTGTTTGTCCTTTCTATGTTTGGCCCCTTGTGGGTAGTAAAGAAATAGGTATTTCGTCTGTTGTTACGTTCTGAGTTCAAATTTTGCTGTGGTCAACTTTACCTTTCATCCTTTCAGGGTTGATAAAATAAGTACCAGTTATGCACTGGGGCCGATGCAATCGACTTAATCCCTTTGTTTGTCCCCTCTGTGTTTAGCCCCTTGTGGGCAGTAAAGAAATAAACATCTGGAATTGTATTGAACAGTGGTTGTCACATGTAAGGTAGATCTGGCTATCAACTGAGTCCATCATTAAGACCGGCTCACTGCAGGATATTAAGACCGGTTCACTGCAGGGCTTTTATTCCTGCCTGCACTTGGTAGTTGTGTCAGTCTGTGCAATCTGATCCTACTCTTCAGAGTTGGAGGTCTGACCGCAGTGGTTCAGCAGTGACCAACAAGTTGTAAGTTTTACATTAGAGTGGTCTTCTCCTAGGTAGGTGGAGCTCTGCACTCTTACTGGGCTGCAGAGCGCCACCTACATTCGAGAAAGGAAAGTAATGTTATTCTAGTTGGTGGCTATGATGTTGATGTTGTATATACTTCTGCGCATATTATAGAGTTGTTGAAACTGTAGCAATTAATTATATAATAGAAGAGCCATTCTAACCATCTAAAATATGCAAAAACAAACTTTTATTTACTTTTCCTTTATTTTGTAAGATATCAAAATTTTCCAAGCATTTGTGACCTGACCCAGTTCCACTCTTGGTGTCAATGGAACTGCTTCAGAGAGTAGGTCACAAATGTGGGATAAAAATTTTGACACTTAAAATAAATGGAAAGTGAATAGAATAGGTTTGGTGACCAAAGCTGCTCTTCCATGATGTAATTGCTGTGGAATAAATGTTCTATGAATGGCCCAAGACATCTTCATTTAACAGGACTGAATTCCATCATTTTATTCGTTTGTTTTTTATTTACATTTACACACACACACACACACACATGCAAAGAGACATATCCCCTTTATCCACAGACAGGCAGATGTGTCCATGTGATTGAGGAACTTCCCTGGGCACTTGTCTTTTACTATAGCACTAGACTGATCAAAACTTTGTGAGTAGTTTTGGTAGATGGAAACTGAATGAAGCTCATTGTGTGTGTGTATGTATATATATATTCTTTTATTCTTGTACTTGTTTCATTTGACTGTGGCCATGCTGGAGCACCGCCTTTAAAAAATAAATAAATGTGCCATTTTAAAGCCTAGCCAGGCTCATGGGCCCGGTTTCCCGGCTTCAATGGCGTATGTGTTCCCCAGCTGGACAGGACGCCAGTCCATCGCAGCGTTACTCATTGTTGCCAGCTGAGTGAACTGGAGCAACGTGAAATGAAGTGTTTTGCTCAAGAACACAACACGTCACCAGGTCCAGGAATCGAAACCACAATCTTACGATCATGATGCTGACACCCTAACCACTAAGCCACGTGCCTACATATGTGTGTGTGTGTTTGTGTGTACTCTGGTCTTGACACCATGTGATGATTGTTGTAAATGAGCATTACTATTCTATAAGTGATGTTTTCAGTCTTCTGTGAAAAATGTCTGGCCAAGGGGAAATATTATCTTGCTTGGAAATAAGTGAGGTTTTGGTGACAGGAATAAGAATCCAGCCATAGGAAATCTGTCTCAACAAATCACATATGGTCCATGCAAGCATGAAAAAGTAGACATTAAAACGACGATGATGATGATGATAGTGTGTGTTTGTGTGTGTAGAAAATTACCTCAGTGTGTCTTGTAAGGACCCATGCCAGCATGCAAAAAGCGGATGCTAAAATGTTGATGACAAAGCTATGAAGAATTAAGAATAAAAAGAAACAATAAAATAACAATCTTTTACTTATTTCACACACACACACACACACACACACACACACACACACACACACACACACACACACACACACACACACACACACACACACACACACACACACACACACACACACACACACACACACACACACACACACACACACACACACACACACACACACACCCCCCTCTACCTCTACCTACCTACCTTTCAGTTTCTGTCTACCAAATCCACTCCCAAGGCTTTGGTCAAGTGGTTGAGAAGTAATCTTTTTACCACGCAGATACACTTGTGCCTATATATTTTGTATATATCAAGAAAAACTAATTGTTTGCATTTACGCAGTCTGTTTCTCATTGTTAGCTCTGCTTACAATTTCTGAGAAAGACTGGAAAGGTGATGTGTACTTCATCTAAAATATATTTTATTTAATCATTATGTAGTAACACAAAAGAAAATAAACATTTTATTCTTTTATTTAATTGTTTATCCCTAATTGAATCTGCATTTACTTGGCAATTAGAAAGAAAAGCTTATATATGGCATTTGTTCCTATAAATAAATATAACAATTATTTATTATTGGTGAATTGCAGCATAATATATAATTAATACATAAAATAAAGAGTTAATGATTTCAAATGATGGTGATTCAAATCTGCTTTCCTTGTCAAAATTCTCACATATGGAATTCTAGAAGTGCTGAATAATTATATAATTTGCTAATGCAGCAATTTCCTCTTTTCTTTCTTTGTTGCTTTTTGCTTTTTAATTTTTGTAAAAAGATAAAATTCCATTTCTGATTTTCTATTAAATTCTACTTTGCTTCTTGATTTAATATTCACCGGTTTTGTAGTGTGAAGAGTCTTCTAGAATAGAACCATCCTTAAGAATCTAAAATGAGAGACCCACCTCAAAAACAGTGTTAATGTCTCTAGAACAATGTTCTGTTAAATGTAACATTTCTCATCATTTTAGGATTGTCTCTTGTATCATTATAAAAATTCTTCTCCCACAACTGTTCTACATCCACATTAGCTGGTGTGCCACAATATATTCTTTAGAAAGTTGCAAAAAACATGTAGATGAATTTACAACTTTCAGAGTTCCTTACATAATGTAAGTTTTTTTTCTTTTTTTTAAAATAAAACCAGTTTGTTCATATTACTATAACTCATTATCTTTTATTATGATTTCAACAATCATTTAAATTTAATTGGTTAAAATCATACTTTAATTTGATTTAAAAAAGCAAAATATTTTTTTAAATAATTTCCCGATGTGAACTATTTTAATTTTGTTTCCATAGTGGTTGAGTTAGTCATGTTCTTACATTAACGAATATAAAACCAATATGGGATATTAGCCATTCCCTTTATCATTAGCTTTTTATTAAGTTTCTTTAGCATGAGTTACATGTATTTACAGAAAAGTCATATTTCTGGACACTTTGATTATGCATCATTTAATCTCTAAGATCTAATTAATTTAGGAAATAAATCCTTAGGTATCTGCCAGTTTACATTGTATCAGTCGACCTCTGTTATTTTGAAATGTGTAATGGGCATCAACAGTATTTTACCCATCATGTTCCTCTTACTTGCATATTTCGGGTACAGATTCTAAAGTTACAACTTGCTTGTATTTAGTCTATTTCACAATTTCAAATTGCCCAACAAATTATTTAGTTGGTTCTTCGTCTTCACTAGTCGTGTTCTATACAGGCGCAGGAGCGGCTGTGTGGTAAGTAGCTTGCTTACCAACCACATGGTTCCGGGTTCAGTCCCACTGCATGGCATCTTGGGCAAGTGCCTTCTACTATAGCTTCGGGCCAATCAAAGCCTTGTGAGTGGATCTGGTAGACGGAAACTGAAAGAAGCCCGTCATATATATGTATGTGAATTAGACTAAATATATATATATGTGTGTGTGTGTGTATGTTTGTTTGTGTGTGTGTGTGTGTATTTGTGTGTCTGTGTTTGTCCCCCTACCATTGCTTGACAACTGATGCTGGTGTGTTTATGTCCCCGTCACTTAGCGGTTCGGCAAAAAAGACCAATAGAATAAGTACTGGGCTTACAAAGAATAAGTCCCGGGGTCGATTTGCTCAACCAAAGGCGATGTTCCAGCATGGCCGCAGTCAAATGACTGGAACAAGTAAAAGAGTAAAAGAGAGACATTTAATATCAAACTTTTCACATCTGTATAATAAATATGTAAAACAATGGCCTAAAGTTTTCAAACATGAGTAATAATCTAAAGGCATTGTTGCTGTTTATCTTTTGCTTGTTTCAGTCATTGGACTGCGACCATACTGGGGCACCACCTTGAAGGATTTTTAGTTGAATGAATCAACCTCAATGTTTTTTTATTTTAAAACCTGGTACTTCTATCAGTCTCTTTTGCCAAACCACTAAGTTATGGGGGATGTAAACACTCCAAACCAGTTGTCGAGTGGTGGTGGTGGTGGGGGGGCAAGCATGGGAACACACACACACACACACAGACGATAGGCTTCTTTCAGTTTCCGTCTACCAAGTCCACTCACAAGATTTTGGTTGGCCCAAGGCTATAGTTGAAGATACTTGCTCAAGGTGCCATGCAGTGGAACTGAACCTGGAGCCATGTGGTTGGCAAGCAAGCTACTTACCACTCAGTCATGACTGCACCTTTTATAATATATTATACATATATTACATTTGAAAATTCTCAGTAAAAGAATTACATAAATATCAAAAAATAACAATTTAACCCTTTAGCATTTAACCTGGCCATGTCAAAGCCCAAATATCTCTTCCTGTTTTATGTTAAAACTAACCAGATCTGGCCTCTCACACCTTTCCTACACTGCCATTAGAATCTCAAAGCTATGAGATAAAGCATGGTTAACTTGAAACAATGGGAATGACTAAGCATTAGATTTGAAAGTGCAATTCTGAATGCTGAAAGGTTAATCTGTCAACAGGGGGAATCTCTTTACTAACAATAGATTAGTTGTCTTATACTATAACTAAAGTTTTATACTATAACTTCCACCAAACAATTTTGACAGTGTCTTGGATTTTTGGCTGAGTCTGACAGTATATACCAAATTCTATTACAAGGCTGTGTGTTCTTGCTTCCAACACAGTGTGGCTTTATTTCACCCACAGGGTGGGTGGGTTATATGTGTGTGTGTGTGTGTGTATGTATATATATATATATATATATATATATATCCAAATAATATAAACAAAATCAAACTGCAAATTGTCACATCTCTGTTAACATTTGGAGAATGAACTGATTATGAATCGCTGCATGACCATTTGGAATAATTAATTTATGGCTTAATGCCTTAAAAGAAGAAACCTGTTTGTGTGTGTGTGTGTGTGTGTGTGTGTGTGTGTGAAGGAGTTTTATTTTCACTAAGGTAAGCAGAGTAAATATATCTTGTCTGGAGTCATAATGCCATGACCTTTGAGTCATTAGGCCTTGTAAATCATTTTGATGTATGCTGCCTATTGCTTGCTGTGCTCAGCCTTTAGCTATTATCATCTAAAATTCAGCCAGCTTTAAGTGATATCAGTAAGGTGCACTATTTATTCGCTGGTAGTGACCCCATGAAAAGAGGTTATCAAATAATTGTGGTTTTTTGCATTTTATTCTATTTTTTTTTTCCAACTTTTTTGTTTCCATCCCTGCAACATCATAAATCTTTAAATAATTGTTAACTAAAACAGCAGAAAATCTAAAAATATTGGTTGTAGAGCTGTTCTATTTGTAACTCACTTTATTCAGTTGTTGAATGATTAGATTATTTCATTCAAAGAACAAGAGAACAAATTAAAAGAGTACAATGGAAGCTGCCATACTGAAAGTTGAAACGGAGATAGAGAAGGGTGTGTGTGTGTGTGTGTGTGTGTGTGTGAGAGAGGGGGAAAGAGAAAGAGGGTGAGATTAATAAACAAGAGTGAGAATTGTGTGAGAGAAACACAAGGAGAGATAAATGAGGAAACGAGGAAGGGAGAGAGCTTATATTACATAAAGAAATAATTATTTCTTAGGCACAACAGCAACAGTTTAGAGTAAGTAGAATTACTTGATTAAATCATCTCTTGAGCTTAATCAGTTTTTTTATTCTAAAGAGCCTGGACGGAGAAGAAAAGCAAAACTCACAGCCACGGCAGGATTTGAACCCAAACTTTACTGAAAAAATACCACAAGGATATTTTTGTCTCATGCTCTAATGATTTTTGCCATTCTACCAACTTAAACAGGAGGTGGGGGTAGTTAATTAAACTGGCCCCCACCTCCACCAAGTACTTTTTTTTTTGTGGAGGGATAGATAAATGGCTAAGTTGACCTTGGTGAAATTTCAATAAGATTCATATAGGCGCAGGAGTGGCTGTGTGGTAAGTAGCTTGCTAACCAACCACATGGTTCCGGGTTCAGTCCCACTGCGTGGCATCTTGAGCAAATGTCTTCTGCTATAGCCCCGGGCCGACCAATGCCTTGTGAGTGGATTTGGTAGACGGAAACTGAAAGAAGCCTGTCGTATATATGTATATTTATATGTGTGTGTGTGTGTGTTTGTGTGTCTGTGTTTGTCCTCCTAGCATTGCTTGACAACCGATGCTGGTGTGTTTATGTCCCCGTCACTTAGCAGTTCAGCAAAAGAGACCGATAGAATAAGTACTGGGCTTACAAAGAATAAGTCCTGGGGTCGATTTGCTCGACTAAAGGTGGTGCTCCAGCATGGCTGCAGTCAAATGACTGAAACAAGTATAAGAGTAAAAAGAGTATAGCAGTGTAAGTAAATACTGCAAGTTGTTTTGTCTTGTGTCCCAACGGTTTCCCCCACCTGCACTATCACTTAATAACAATCGTTTCTGACATGGTCACAAGGCCTGAAACTGGTGGGGAAGGGTTGACCGATTACATTGACTCAGTACTTCATTAGTACTGAAAGGCAAAGTTGACACCAGTGGGATTTGAACTCATACCGTAAAGAGCTGGAGTTAATACCACTAGGTATTTTTCTGACCCCTTAATAATAATAATAATAATAATAATGATAATAATAATCCCTTCTATTGAGGGCACAGGGCTTGAAGTTTGTGGGGAGGGAATAAATTGATTACATTGACCCCAGTATACAACTGGTACTTATTTCATCGACCCCGAAAGGATGAAAGGCAAAGTCAACCTCAGAATGTAAAGATGAATGATATGTCCCTAAGCATTTTGCCCAGTGTGCTAACCATTCTACTGGCTTGTTGTCTTAATAACAATAATAAAAATGATGATGATGGTTTCAAATTTTGGCACAAGGCCAGCAATTTGTGGGGTGGGGGTAAAATCAATTACATCAACTCTAGTGCTCAACTGGTACTTAATTTATTGACTCCGAAAGGCTAAAATAATCTCAGTGGAACTTGAAATAAGGACATAAAGATGGACAAAATGCCACGAAGCATTCTGTGTGGTTTGCTAAGGAGTCTGCCAGTTCGCCTCAAGAGCAACAACAACAATAATAATGGCCAGCCATTTTGGTGGGGAGGGATAAGTCAATAACATCGATCCCAGTGCTCAGCTGATAATTAATTTATCCACCCCAAAAGAACAAAAGGCAAAGCTGATCTTGGTGGGATTTGAACTCAGAACATAAACATGAAACAAAATGCTGCTAAGCATTTTACCTGGTGTGCTAACGATTCTGTCAAGTGATGGTGAACACACACACGCACGCACACACATGCACACACACAAACACACACACACACACACACACACACACACACACACACACACACACACACACACACAAACACACACACACACACACACACACACACAAACACACACACACACACGTGCGTGCGCGGACTTCCAAACAGTCTTCATCTATTAAGTTTACTCACAAGGCAGTGGTCAATCCAGAGCTATAGTAGAAGGCACCAGCCCTAGTTAAGATGCCATGCAACGGGACTGAACCCGAAACCACGTGGTTGCAAAGCAGTTTCCTTATCACCCAGTCACACCTCTACGTTTCCATGTGCTGTTTCGGTTGTAGCTTTTGATAGTAGGTACATTCTACTAGTCTGGTGTTCCATCACCAGACTAAATAAACTATTATGAGCTGGACTTTGGAGAAAATGAGGAAAAAAAAAAAGAAATAAGAAAGAATTGTTCTATTTTGCTTATTATCTTATTAATTAATTTTTTTTTTTTTTTGCTATCCTTTTCTTGTATGAATTCTGTGATCTGTTTTGCTGTGAAACTTTTTTTTTACTGTTTCCTCTGGTGTTAGGATGAGTTGAGCAGGTGCTAGGTTAGGTTGGCTGCTGTTCGTTATATGTGGTAGTTGTTGTTGTTGTTGTTGGTGGTGGTGGTGGTTGTGTTAGTGGTGGTAGAAGTGGTTGGTGTTCCCTAAGAAGAGTTAGTACTATAGCACCACCATTCACTGAAGTTATGTCATTTCATTGGACTACACACATATATACATACATGTATGTGTGTATGTGTATATGTGTATATATACTTCCGACTGCTTAGTCAACTTTGTGTGTGGGTTTGGGCCTCAGTTGCCATGGTAACCTACATGCTAAAAACATTATTGCAGTTTCAAAGAAATGCTTTCATAGTGAGTGAGAAAGACAAGAGAGAGTAAGTGATATATAAATAGCAGAGAGGGGAAGAGAGAGAATGTAGGAGGAAGAGATTGAGAGAGGCTCGTTTCTGGTGAGTAATAGTTGAGAATGAACTTTTTTTTCAAGTTTCCATGCCCGTTATCATGTAAGTTATATTATTCATCTAATATTTTTCTGCCTTATTTGTCAAAAAAATAACCTTTAAATACTGAAGACAGCAATCGTTTTATATAGAAAGATATTATAATGTATTATACATTTTAAAAGACATTTCTAAACGTACATAATTCTTAGAGTTTTTCTTTAAATCTTCATAAACATAGAATTGTTTCACTTCCCTCCATACAGACGTAGAAGTCTTTCATTCACCCATCACCACATTCAATAAACAATTACAAGATTATATTTAGAAATAATTAAAGTTATTAGTAGTAAATAGTAAATTAGCATTAACGAAACCAGACTTTTCCTTCTTTTTGCAATCTTTTTTTTATTTTGTCTTTTTCTTCTATTCTTTCTTTATTTTCTCTTTCTTTATACATTTTTGCCTCCTTATTTTTCTTTCTCTTCCCCCCTCATTATTTTTCTTTCTTTTTATCTCAACTTCTTCTTCTTCTTTCTTCCTTCCTTCCTCTTTCTTTCTTTCACTCTTTCCTTCTTTCTTTCATTCTTCCTTCCTTTCTTCCACTCTTTCTTTTTTCCACTCTTTCTTTCTTTCTTTCTTCCACGCTTTCATTCTTCCTTCCTTCCTTGCTTTCTTTTTTCCACTCTTTCACTCTTTCATTCTTCCTTCCTTGCTTCCTTCCTTCCTTTCCTTTCCTTCCTTTCTTTCTTTCTTTCTTTCTTTCTTTCTTTCTTTCTTTCTTTCTTTTTCATTGCTGTAAAACAGTGATAAGACTCTTTCCCCTCCCAACCCACTCAAAGTCATCCCACAGAATCAAGAAACAGAAGAACCTCACTTCTTAAAACTCTACACATTTAAAACCAAACCATTCTTTATCATTTGATTGGCAACAGTCATGGCTGTAATGCTTCAGAAGTTCACTTCCCAACCACACGGTTCCGGGTTCAGTCCCCCCACTGCATGGCACCATGGGCAAGTGTCTTCTATTATAGCCCTGGGCCAACCAATGCCCTCTGAGTGAATTACGTAGATGGAAACTGAAAGAAGCCCATCATTTGCTTGCAGTCCATTTCTTGAGGTGCTGCACAATCTTTGTAAATAAAGTTTCCCTTCACGTGGTGTCATTTGTTTTTAGTTCTATACACAGAATGTTGTTTATCTCTTACTCGTTTCAGTCATCAGACTGCGGCCATGCTGGGGCACTGCCATGAAGAGTTTTAGTTCAATGAATCGACCCCAGTACTTTCTTTTTCTTTTTTTTTATTGGTCTCTTTTGCTGAACTTCTAAGTTACAGGGACACACAAATACTGGTTGTCAACTAGTGGTGGGGGACAAACACATAAAGACTTACACACACACACACACCATCATTTAATATCCATTTTTCATGCTGGCATGGGTTAAATGGATTGATGTGGAAAAGCCAGCAGCCATACCAGGTTCTATTTTGGCTTGGTTTCTATGGTTAGATGCCATTCCTAACACCAACCACTTCACAAAGTCTACTTAGTGTTTTTTTTATATGATATCAGCGCCAGTGCTTTTTATGTGGTACCAACTCCCACACCAATGCTTTTTATGTGACACCTTGAATTTAGGATCTCAATTCTGTTGTGGTGGGCAGATCTTTATGAGTACAGCAATGCACCATATATCTCAGCCCTCTATCTCTTATACATACATATGACTCCCATGCCAGTGGCATGTAAAAAGCACTTTCTGATCGTGGCCGATGCCAGTGCCCCCTGATTGGCTCCTGTGCTGGTAGCATGTAAAAAGCACCATCCGAATGTGATCAATGTCAGGCCTGCCCTACTGGCTCCTGTACTGGTGGCATGTAAAAAAGCACCCACTATACTCTCGCAGTGGTTGGCATTAGGAAGGGCATCTAGCTATAGAAACACTGCCAGATCAGATTGGAGCCTGGTGCAGCCTACTGGCTTTCCAGACCCCAGTCAAACCATCCAACCCATGCCAGCATGGAAAATGGATGTTAAAACGATGATGATGATGATACACGCATTTATTTATTTATTAATATTTAGCAGAAGCAACAGGTATGAACACCCAATAACCTACACTTTCTTTATCAGTCATAAAGCTTATGCTGAATATGACTTTTGAAGAGAATGATTTGAAGAGAAACCTTCAGATGTTGCAAATATGAGGATTGCAGGCGGTATAAGTGCAGCCGCTTTTCTCCTTTGTTTTGCACCCTGAAGCCTCTTAATGCTGAAACAAAGTCTCTTACACCATTTTGACATAACAATCTCCATTTTGTTCATCAAGGGCCCTTTGGTCAAAGGTGTTGTGAGTTATATTGACTGCTGAAAGGTTACTCTTCAGCTTGTCCTTGTATCTGAGCCATGGTTGACCAACATTCTTGTATCCAATGTCAAGCTTCTTTCAGTTTCCTTCAACCAAAATCCATTCATAAGGCTATGGTCAGCTTAAGATGTCACATGGTCGGACTGAACCCAGGACCATGTGGTTGAGAAGCAAGCTTCTTACCACACAGCCATGCCTGTGTTTCATTAGGAAATTTTAAAATTGTGTCCCAAACAAGTAATTTTATTAAAAGTTAATTTACTTTACTAAATCCATCCGCTAAATTATTTTCCAAATTAATCGGAATACCAAAAAGAAAAAAAAAAGGGGAGTATTTTATTAGTATTGTGTGTGTGTCTGTTATTTTAGAGCCTCTTCAAACATATACTTTTATGCACATATACACACACACACACACACACACACACAAAAACTGTTACCTTAATCTGCTATTGGAACTATTACAACAATAGCACTAATGTATTCTTTGAATCAAACATAAAACATATGTAAATTAAAATAAATATAAACAATATATAAAAGAAAAAAACAAACAAACAGTTAAAAAAGAATTAGAAAAAATATTCCGTTCACCCTCAGATCTTGTTCTTTGAGTAACATATGGTAGTTGACCTATTTTTAATTGTGAAAGGGTTATTGTTTATCTCTAGGTCAGTACTGATCAAACAGACCTATGATCAAAAGCGTCCCTGCCATGGTCTTCATCCTCTCTTCCTATATACACTATAGCTGGGACCACATTATCCAACTGTTCCCTTTCTTAAACTGGTGAATTGTGATCTGAGGTCAATTTGGCTGTTATTTCCAGCAAGGACCTGGGATGGGTCAGACAGGGTTCATTGAGGCAGATTTTCTGCATCTGGATGCCCTTCCTGTCACCAACCCTCTCTTGTTCCAAGCAAGGTAATATTTCCCTATGGCAAGACATGCTTTTGCAGATATTGGTTTCAAATTTTGGCACATGGCCAGCAATTTCAGGGGTTACATTGACCCCGGTTCTCAACTGATACTTATTTTGTTGACCCCTGAAGGAATGAAAGGCAAAGTTGACCTCACTGGAATTTGAACACAGAACATAAAGATGGATGAAATACTGCTAAGCATTTTGTCCAGCATGCTGAAGATTCTGTCAGCTCACTGCCCCCCTCCTTATTTTTGAAGAGTATTAGAAATGAATGATACCACTTGTATGATCGTGACACTCATTTACAACTATCCAGTGCTGTCAAAACAAGGAGACACAAACATATACACACTTACACACAACACATTTATACACACACACACACACACACACAACAGGCTTCTTTCAGTTTCCACCTACTAAATTCAATTACAAGCCTTTGATTGTCTTTGGTTGTAGTAGGAGACAATTGCTAAAGCTGCCACACGATGGGATTGATCCTGAAACCATGTGGCTGGGAAGCAAACTTCTTAACAACACAGCCTCACCTCTTTATTGCAAAAACTCTCCACTTAAGATATAGGGAATTAGTCCCTGGCGCAAGAGCGTGAGGACGACCTCATCTTTGATTCAAGGACATCTGCAAGAGAGATATGATCTGGACATCCAGAGATTGGAGTAAGTCGCAATTGATTGCTCACACTGGAGACAAATACTGCGAAAGGGGATGAAGTGAAGGGAAGACAAAAAGAAAAGAGCACTCAACGGAATGAAAAGCCAGTAACCCTGGCAGAGAGCTCCTTCAAATGTTGTCACTGTATGCATGACTGCCACTCCCGTGTGTGCTTCTACAGCTATGGCAAATGCTGCACCCCCATCAGCAGTTGACATGATTTTTTGGGGTGCAGATCTATGGCCCCTCGAGACCAATTGATGTCTACCACTATCATATAACCATGCACTGTCTCATAACTTCAAAATTTAGATGATATGTTTTATTTTTAGAATGACATTGTAGGGTAGGTGTGAGAGGCCAGATCTGGCCACGATGTACATAAAACAGATAAAACTGATTTCATTTGTGTATTTTTTCCTTCCAGAGTTTTCTTTCATTTTTATAGATTTATTCTCATATTTATTGACTTTATTTATTCTTTATCATTTCAGGAAAACCTGCAGCCTGTGCTAATCTCCTTTTTTTTGCTGCTCACCATGGTCTACCCCAAGTGATAAGTCTAGTCCTCACAGAAGTAGGTACTGACGTTATACATATTACCAATTCAAAGGGAGAGACTCCAAGGGAAGTTGCCCTTAGTCAAGGGCACAATCATATTGCTGATCTATTAATATCGTAAGTCAATATTTCTTTTAATTAATTAAATATATTTATTCTGGAATTCTGTTTCATAATTGGATCAACAGAATTGATAGATTGTTAGGCAGTTTGCTGTGCTATGGCTTTTAGTTGTAACCCTTTATGTTCTGAGTTCAAATCTTGTTGGAGTTGACTTCACTTCCATTCTTCTGGGGTCGATAAAATAGATACCAGTTAGGTACTGGGGTATGAGTTAATCCTATACATCTTTTACTCTGAATTTGTTTGTTAGATATCTTCAACAAAGAAGATAATATTTTGTCTTTTTACTTGTTTCTGTTATTTGACTGCAGCCATGCTGGAGCATCACCTTGAAGGATTTTCATTGAACTAATTGACTTAATTTTAAGTCCTACTTATTCTGTCAGTTTCCATTACTAAGTTATTGGACGTCAACAAACCAACACCAGTTGTCTAGTGATGATCAGGAAACAAACACAGATGCACATACATGTCACACTAAAAACACTTGTACTATTGGGGCTTTTACTATGGTAATAAAGCTAAAGTTTGCAGAATGAAGCTGCCACTTGGCACACATTAACGCTTGCATACTATGGTATAACATTCTTGCTCACTTCTCTTGTATGTTAGCAGTGCTTCGATGTAAAGTGTGTTAAGTGTTGTCGTCTGAAAAAGAAGATTGGGGTTAAGCTGTACAGGATCTCCTTGATTGTGTTTAGGATGACAGAAACATTTTGGAAATGGTGATGTCATAACAGATGACGAATTATGGATCCCTGACGATGACCCTGAAACCAAGCCTCAGTTTTTGCAGTGGAAGGTCCCATCAAGATTTCGAGATGTTGAGGAAAGCCAAGAGAATTAAACAGGACAGCTGCTTGCTTTCTTAAAAAAAAGGAGTTCCAAGAATTCTTTCATCAATGAATATGACTCTGGATAAAGTGTTTTGGTTTCAGAAGTGGGGTTACTTTGAAGGAGATTAAATGCTGAACTGATGTGTGTTGTAGTTTTCTTTTTATAGCACCAGTCCCAATACTTTTTGATCAAACCTCGTATGTATGTGTGTGTGCATATATGAATGAACGGCTGACAACCGATGAAGGGTTGTTCTTTCTGTTGCTTGTCCTGTTTTCAATCTTTTGCGTATATAACTTGCTTGTTTTCGTACTTCATGTTGTTTACAGTTGGTGACATCCTGTGCCCATGTGTACATATATATATATATGATGATGATGATATATACCACCCTTTCGAAATCTTCCAATGAAGAATCGAATACCGCAGCTCATAGTAGAGAACATTTTGCCCACTCAAGATCAGCAATAATTTATGGTAAAGCTGAATCCACCTGTGATACAGGCATAAACCGCCTAAAAGATGACATTAATTTTGTTTCCATTTTAGTTGGAAAATTGTTCTCTGTGAACGAAAATGTCAGTGTCCATAAGGTCGCTCGGCTAGGAAGATTCCAAGCGAACCCAACCTCAGATACTAGACCACGCCCAATAAGGGTAATCTTCTCCTCCGATCGGGAGGCTTCAGTCTTTCTGAACAGAGCTCAAACGCATGCCTGGGAGGACCCCAATATGGGTTTTCGCGAGGAATACTCACTAAGAGAGAGAATTCGCCGGAGAAACTTAATATCCGAACTAAAGATGAGGAAACAAATGGGAGAGAAGGGTTTATGAATCCAAGATGGACAGATAATCAAGTCCTACATCTGGTCCCATGCTGTAGTGCTGACAGGGAAAGTGATGTGAGGGCAAATCGAAGTGAAGTTGATACCCCCGTCAACGACGCTATCTCTGATACCCCTTATTCTGCTTGTTCCCCAACTCCCGCCCGTCAGACTTCACAGCTCAGCATCGTCTACACCAACTCGTGCTCCTTATTCCCAAAGTTCAGCGAACTATTTACACTGGCCATACGTGACTCCCCTGATGTGATAGCTATCACCGAGACTTGGCTGACTCCAGCAGTAAAGGACTCAGAAATCCACCTGCAGGGCTACGTCCTTTTCAGATGTGACAGAGGAAAAAGGCGAGGTGGAGGTGTTGCTGTGTATGTTAAGTCTGAGCACAAACCGTCCAGCGGTATTCTACCCACTAATGCTCAACCTACAACAAAATTCCATGCCGTCTATTGCAAGCTGAGCCTATCTGAGTTTTGCCTGCCCGTGTTGGCTGTCTACAGGCCGCCTCTTGCCGACCCCCAGGACGATACTCATTTACTCGAAGCGATAAGATTCGTTTCAGCTTTGCATGAATGTTTGGTACTAGGAGACTTCAACGCTCCCACGATCGATTGGCCCGCATCAATTTGTACAACATCTTCCCGTTTCGGCCAGGCCCTTCTTGACGTGGCTGAAGATTGTTTTCTATCGCAACATGTTGAATATCCGACAAGGCATCGGTCTGGGCAGCAGCCATCTATGCTAGATCTGGTATTCTCCCGCTATCCAAGATCAGTGTCAGACGTATCTGTGTGTGCCCCTCTTGCCAAGAGTGATCATGCGGTCCTGAAGTTCGTCATGCACACAACTTTTTCTATGCCCACGACTACTTCGCTGCCACGTAGAGTCTTCTCTGCAATTAATCTTGAAATTCTAACCGAGGCTTCCGCGCTTCTGGACTGGCGATCCCTGATGACGTTGTCCTCAGTTGACGAACTATGGTCATCCCTCAAAGCATATGTAATCTGTTTGACTGACCAGGCAGTTCCCGTTGGCTTCCCAAGAAGAAGAAACACAAGCCCTGGGTAACGAAGAAGGTTAAACGAGAACGTCGACTCAGAGATATTGCTTGGGCTGAATTCAAAAATCTGGATTCGACTGCAGCTTTTGAGGTGTACAAAACTCAACGAGACAGAGCCGTGAAAATTGAAAAGAGAGAACGCTTCAGTTATGAATACAAAATCGCGGCAAATGCCAGTTGCAATCCAAAAACCTTCTTTGCCCATGTCCAGCGGAATTCCCGCTTGAACAACCAGATTGCAACGTTGGTAGACTCAACAGGCATATCGATTGAGGACCCTTATCAACAGAGTCAATTATTTGCCGAGGCTTTTTCAACTATTTTCAAACAAGATGATGGTCGTGAACCCCCTCCATTTGATAGATCGGTACCTCCAATGCTTCGATTGGTCATCACGCGGGATGAAGTCAAACGTGTTATTCAAGGCCTCGATGTCAACAAGGGTCACGGCCCTGACGGCATGTACCCACGGGTTATCAAAGCGTTGGCTCCGGTCATCTGCGAGCCCTTAACACGACTATTCAATATGTCATTGGCGACGGGTGTTATACCTGCAGACTGGAGAACAGCGATAATCTGCCCAATTTTCAAGAAAGGGAGCCGTGAAGACCCGCTTAACTACCGACCGGTTTCCCTTACATCAATAATCAGCAAGATGTTCGAAACCATCCTTAAGAAAAGTATGATGCTCCACCTCCTAAACACAGCCTCTATCTCTGATTCCCAACACGGCTTCGTGCTGAAGAGATCATGCTTGATCAACTTACTAGTAATGGAAGAATTGGTGACGCGCATCCTCGATGATAGTGATGCTGTTGACATCGTTTTATTGGACTTTGCCAAAGCTTTTGACTCGGTAAACCACCGCATATTACTTGTCAAGCTTCAAGCATATAGTTTCCATCCGGATATTATACGATGGGTTGGTGCCTTTCTCTCAGATCGCTCCTTCCAAGTCCAAGTTAATGGTTCGCGGTCCGACGTCTCCAGTGCGAGCAGTGGCATGCCTCAAGGTTCAGTGCTTGGGCCCTTGTTGTTCTTAGTCTTCATAAATGACTTGCCCGACGACCTCACGCAACACACCCTTCTATTTGCCGACGATATCAAACTGGTCGCTCCTCGCGGTAATATAGAGGATCTTCGTCGATGCCTCCACCAAATTTGGAAGTGGTCTAACGATTGGGACCTGTGTCTGAACGTGTCAAAGTGCTGTCATCTGCCTGTCGGCTCTACTCCTGCAACTCAACTTGATTTCGAGCCGGGTCGGCTGCTGCTGGAGAGGACCGATCAGGTAAAGGACCTGGGTATCTTGGTGGATTCCTCCTTTTCGCCTTCAGCCCAGTGCGTCCATGCTGCCAATAAAGCACGCGGAATTCTGTTCTTGATTCGACGGTCATTCGGAATGCTCACAGCAGCCATATTCCTACCACTCTATGTCACGCTGGTGAGTATGGGATTCAGGCCTCTTCTCCTTATCTCCTCAAAGACATACAGCATCTCGAAAGAGTCCAGAGGCTGGCTACCCGCATGGTTCATGGTCTCAAAAATTTGTCCTACGAAGAAAGGCTGAGGACGCTCGACCTTTATTCTCTTGAAAAACGCCGCCGCCGTGGTGATCTCATTCTCGCCCACAACATTATAAGCGGAAAGTCTAACCTCTCGAAAGAGCTGTTCTTCACTCCTGCTCCAGAGCGTCGGCTGCGGGGTCATTCCGAAAAGCTCTACCTGCGACGATTTCATCTCAATCGAAGGAGAGGAGCTTTCTCCGTCCGGGTTGCGGATCCGTGGAACAAGCTGCCAGACGAGATGGCGAAGATGCCGACGACCGCTTTGTTCAAAGCCTCCCTGGACCTCAAGTGGCCTGAACTCTTTACATGAACACCACCCTGTACTTAACTCCATGTCCCCCTACATGGCCTTGCTATTTGCTTTTGAGCCAAATTAACTAACTAACTAACTAACTATATATATATATATATTCACACACACACATACATATATATATATATATAAGAACGTATATATATATACATATATATATGCACACATACATATATATAGATATATATGTGCTAGTGTAGTGTATATATATATATGTGCTAGTGTAGTGTAGATTTGTGTTCATCTGTGCATGGAGATATGGGTAAAACTTGTTAATTTAAGTTTATTATTTTGAGACAATTTTCAGAATTATAAAAGATTTACTGTTGAATACTGAAAGTAGTATCAAGTCTATTAGAATGTATCATTTTTAAGTTTTGCCTAATTCAACCAGACTGCTTGGTTATGCATGCATGTGTGTTACACATGTAAGCATTGATGTATCTTTGCATATAGATGTATGCATATGTATGCTTGCATAGCGATGTATGCTTGTTTACATTTATCCAGGCATTTACAGACACACACACATATATTTATATATATAAATATATTTATATACATATGGAAACTTGTCATTTATGGCACAGGCTTCACTGTGTAGTAAGAAGATTGCTTCCCAACCATATGGTTTTGGGTTTAGTCCAACTGCGAGGCACCTTGGGCAAGTTTTGTAGCTTCATGAGTGGATTTGGGAGATAGAAACTGAAAGAAGCCTGTCGTATGTGTGTGTAACTGGGCTTGTACCCCATCACCACTTGACAACTGGTGTTTGTGTGTTTACATCCCCATTACTTCACAGTTTAACAACAGAAACTGCTAGAATAAGTACCAGGCTTTAAAAAATCTAATTAGTACTGGGGTTGATTTATTCACATAAAAATTCTCCAAGATGGTGCTCCAGCATGGCCTCAATGTAACAACTGAAAAATGTAAAGGTAAAAGATATGGCAGACTCAGACCCATCTATTCTTTGTGTGTGTTTGATTTTATTTTGTAACATATCTCTGTAGTAGTTCAGCTTCATTATGAGTTGGTATGTTCATCCTCATTTCTTTTATCAATATTCCCATCAATATACAATATCTGGCCTATTTTCTATCAAATCTGATTTTGAACAAGTTTCAAGGTTGATGCTTCTGCAGTATTTGGCAGTTAAAATTGTTCCTGGAAATCACAATCCTAAAGTCAAGAAATATCTTTTTCTTTTCTTTTTTTTCAATGATTGATCTTGTTAGACAAAGCAGTATATGTATCCCTTCCTTGCATGGCCTTCCAAATGGGGCTGAGAAATAGTGATAGCAGTATGATGTTGTTGCTGTTGTTGTTACCTAACATCAACTAAAGGCCATGCTGGAGCACAGCCTTTAGATGAACAAACCGAACCCAGGACTTATTCTTTGTAAGCCTAGTACGTATTCTATCGACCTCTTTTGCTGAACCACTGAGTTATGAGGATGTAAACACACCAACATCATTTGTAAACACCCAAGCTCCATGAGGCTCCGGCAGGGGTGGGGAGTAACCCTGCTGTACTCTTTCACCACATCTTTCTCTCACTCTTTCTTTCTACTTCTTCCACAAAGCAGAGGAACCGTGGTGTAACCCACTATGGTGTGGTAAACTTTCAGACCCTAGTTTGGATAGCAAATACTCTGTACTCCAGGACGGTTCAGCTCTCCACCCATAAAAAGCCACCATTTATGGAATGAGGGTAACAACATAGCTTTCACGCCTGTGCAACCACCAGTCTATCGCTTGTGGTGGGTGGATCTTCAAGTTGCCACACACATTCTTAGTAGCTTAGAGTAGGCTCAAATTAGAGATTATTCTTTGTGGCTAATGGCGTGAGTCCTGATTGGAAGAAGAAGAAATCAGTTGTCAAGCTATGGTGGTGGGGTATAAACTCAGATACACAAACATACATACATACATACATACTTATATACATACATACATACATACTTACATACATACATACATACATACTTATATACATACATACATACATACATACATACATACATACATACTTATATACATACATACATATGATAGACTTCTTTCAGTTTCTGTCTACCAAATCCACTCACAAGGCCTTGGTCTGTCCGAGGCTAAAGTAGAAGACACTTACCCAAGGTGCCACGCTGTGGGACTGAACCCAGAATCATGTGGTTGGGAAGCAAGCTACTTACCACCAAACCACACTGGCACCTATATATAGGCAACTCCATTTTTTTTTTTCATTTAAGATAGAAAATAGTAAGTGATGGATTGACTGAAGTAAAGTGGACCTGTCTAAATAGGAATTAAAACTGGGCATGAATGTAATAAACTAATAACCTAAGCACAGTATTTAGGCCAGACTCTTTAGAAATCTTTCATTCTGTCAAGTGGCATGGGAAACCAGCTTGCTCAACTTGTTTGATTCATTCGTTAGGGTGTGTCATCAATGGCCAGCTGGCAAAAATAGCTGGCTTCTTAGTCTTTCGTTTGAGAAATCATTCCTTGAGAGCCTATTTGAGAGATTGTATAACCCTCTTGTAAAATGAAGCATATTTTTGCATCATGTAACATTATTGAAGGTTCTAGAATCTCTTTCTCACCCCCTCTCACTCTTTCACTCTCTATCTATGTGTCTGTCTGTCTGTCTCTATCTGAGTTTTTATTTGTGTGTATGGTTGTATGTTTGTGATTCCATACTTCTTTCTTGCTACACTCCCAGTTGATATTCTCCGTCATCTCAGACATAACGTGTTAAAATTACAGCATTGTTTTGCTAATCCAGAACCCTTGGGACTTGCGGGACAGACCTGTGTTGTGCTGGATCATCAAATTTGCCAACTCTCAAAAAGCAGCAAAATTCTTACCCAGAAAGATACATATACCGCTAAGCAAATAAAGCGACTGAGAGAGAGAGAGAGTGATATAAAGATATAAATAGTAGTAGTAGTAGTTCTTATTTTGATATAAGACTAGCAAATTTAGGAGAGGGGTTAAGTTGACCCCCCTCCCTCCCCTGCTCACTTGGTACTCATTTTATTGGGGCTGAAAGGATGAAAGGCAAAGTTGATCTCGGCAGGACTTGAACTCAGGATCTAAAGAAATGCTGCTCTACATTTTCTCCAACATGTTAAGGATTCTGCCAGTTTGTTACCTTAATGATGGTAGTAGTAGTAGTAGTAGTAGTAGTAGTAGTAGTAGTAATATTAGTAGTAGTAATAATAATAATATTAGTCATCCTTTCCACTAAAAGCACAAGTCCTGAAATTTGTGGGGTGGGGACTAGTCAATTACATTGACCCCACCGTTTCACTGGTACTTAATTTATTGACCCTGAAAGAATGAAAGGCAAAGTCGACCTCAGCTGGATTAGAACTCAGAATGTAGCAATAATAATAATAATAAGAAGAAGAAGAATGTACTATAATAATACTCGTGTTTTTCTCCGTCGCAACATATGAATGAGAGAGGAAGGGGTGATGGCAAGATGGTAGTGGGAATGTTTCAACTCTGTGTGAGTATATGTGTGTGTATGTGAAAGGGAAATGTGAATGCTTGTGTGTGTGTGTGTGTGTGTGTGTGTGTGTAAAGATAACCATTAGATAACATTAACAAGTTTATTAATTTGATTTACCATCCGTTTTTATATATAAGAAACTAGAATTAGCCGTCATTTTTGATGGTACGGAAACAGCTAGTATTAAGAATTTCAAGTGTTGGCACAAGGTCAGTAAGTTTGAGGGAGGGGGTAACTTAATTACATTGACCCCAGTATTCAACTGGTACTTATTTTATTGACCCCCAAAAGGATGAAAGGCAAAATTGACCTTGGAGAAATTTGAACTCGCAATGTAAAGACGGACAAAATAGCATTAAGTATTTTGCTTGCAGCGCTAAGGATTCTGTCAACCCGCTGACTTAATAATAATAATAATAATAATAATAATGCTTTTTACTGGAGGCAGAAGACCTCAAATTTTATGGGGAAGGGTCTATTTGATTACGTTGACCCCACCGTTTCACTGGTGCTTAATTTATTGACCTTGAAAGGATGAAAGACAAAATTGACCTTGGCAGAATTTGAACTCAGAACATAGTGACGGACAGAATACCACTAGGCATTTTGCCCAGCATGCTAACAAGTCTACCAGCTTGCTGACTTTAATAATAGTAACACTAATAATATCTAATTTTGGCAAGAAGACCACCAGTTTTGAGGGAAGTGGGTAAGTCTATTACGTCAACCCCCAATATTTGATTGGTATCTTATTTTATCAATTTTGGAGGGATGAAAAGCAAAGTTGACCCTGGAAGAATTTAAACTCGGATTATAATGAGTCAGAAGAAAATCTATCAGACATTTTGTCCAGTGCTCTAACAATTATTATAATGATTTCTAATTTAGGCACAAGGCCAGTTTTTTGAGGAGTTGGCATTTGTGAACCCCATACTTCACTGGTAATTTATTTTATCTACCCCTGAAGGATAAAAGGCAGGAATTGAACTCAGAACACAAGAAGTTCAAACCCTGCTGTTATGAATAAACAATGATTGTCTTGCATATTTGCCACAAGGGCCATATTATTGCTCTTGGAATAGCAGCTTCTGGAATTTGTTGCTGTTGCCTTCCACCCTTTTTCATCCTCTATTTTTCTTCCTCCTCCAGCAGACAACTTTCAAGTGGTTCTTGCTCTTACATGTGTAGTGGCTGGGCTTTCTGCTTTATCCAACTTATCTGATTACCTTTCTTATTGCTCCTGCAGTGCGGTATAACTCTTAGGTAGCTTTGTGATATTTGAGGTCCACCAGAAGCTGAATATCCATGTTAAACCTTACCCTCACAGCATGTGTGTTGTTACTTCCATGCTCACTACTTTGCCATACTATACTGAAAATGCATACCAATGTCTCTGGTTGTGGTCTGTGAGTTTCCTCCCCCTCATATATCACAGCACTAGCACTGGCCACACACTTTTCTTCTCAAAACATTAAGCCAAGTACATCAACATCAAAATAAATATCAGATGGAAATTGTAGTTGTGATACCTGTACCAGTGGCACATAAAAAGCACCATTTGAACGTGGCCTCCCCTGGCACCTGTGCTGGTGACACGTAAAAAGCACCCACTACACTCATAAAGTGGTTGGTGTTAGGAAGGGCATCCAGCTGTAGAAACACTGCCAGATCAGGCTGGAGCCTGGTGCAGCCCCTGGCTTCCCAGACCCTGGTGGAACCGTCCAACCCATGCTAGCATGGAGAATGGACGTTAAGCGATGATGGTGATGATGATGGTCATGATGCTGTATATACAAATACACTCAGCCTCACTTGATGGAGCATACATTGTGCCATACATCGGTCAGGGTTTCTTCCAACAGCTTTGAGGGTAAACTCACTATGTTTTTAGAAAAAAACAAAGGTGCGTCACTTTTCCTCTTGTCCTTGCTTCTTAAATTATCCAGTCAAAGAAGCACTGTTTTTGCGACATACTTGTCCCACATTTTTCCTTTGCTGCAGTTGACCCATGGCCATTTCCTTTTTCTGGCTCACAATACTAGCAGAACTGTTGTTAGTTTTGTGATAGTTTTAGCTGTCACCATTTTTGTTCCTTCTGTTTGTATTTATCGAAGTGGAAATGTCTGTATTCTTACTTGTCTCTGCTTGTTCAGTTGTTATCATTTTCCTTTCTGTCTGCTGGTTTTAAAAAAAAAATTGTCTGTTTTTGAAATTTTCTTTGGGTACATTTCTGTTGCCATTACATTTGTGGCTGGCATTCTCATCCCACTTTCCAAGGAGAAACTGTATTGAATTACTACAAAACAATGTCTGGCAAAAATATAAAAATATGTCTCAAAAACAAAACCTTATTTTCTCTCTCCAGAGAAACGGAGTGCATATTTAAATATCTTAAATCTCTTTGTTGATGAAAAGAAAACAAACAGAAAAAAAGAAACAATTTTATCATGTGACCTCAGAATCAAATTCTCCTCTGGAGCCCTGCTGTAGCTGCTTGTTCACTATCAATAACAACAACAATAATTACTAGCATAAACTACAGGACCATATATTTGTAAGGAGTGTAGCAGTTGGTTATACCAGTCCTAGTACTTGACTAGTGTTTCATTCTATTGACCTTCAAAGCATGAAAGGAAAATTGACTTTTGCAGTATTTGAACTTAAAAATAAGGGGTCATAACTTAATACAAAGCATTTTGATTGATCCTTTAACAGTTCTTCCAATCCAACTTTCTTCATTTTCTAACATTGGCTCAGGGCCAGAAATTTGGAAAAAGGGGTTAGTGGGGTATATTGATGTCAGTATTTACCTTTCATTCTTCTGAGAATCAGAGGTGCAACAACCTAAGCATCAGTCAAAGATGCCCTTGGTGGGATTTGAACTCAGAATGTAAAAGGCTATATCGGTACTGATGCCATGGTGGACAGATGCATTTGAATTAATATTGTTTGTTCAAATGAATGAAATAGTACATGTTTAATTTGATCCACTTATGAAACCTAACTTGACCCTTTAACATTCAGATTAATTTGTCAAATCTAATGCTTATTTATTTATTCAAATTGTTTCGATTTAATCATGCATCATCATGTAGCTTTGAGATTTTGATGATTGATTGTTTATTTTTATAATGACATTGTTGGATAGGTGTAATAGGTCAGATCTGGCCACTTTGAACATAACACAGGCAAAATACTTTGGGCTGGAT
Organism: Octopus sinensis; assembly: GCF_006345805.1. NCBI lineage: Eukaryota > Metazoa > Mollusca > Cephalopoda > Octopoda > Octopodidae > Octopus > Octopus sinensis. The sequence goes on along the minus strand of NC_042998.1, from coordinate 2,908,054 downwards.
ATGGCTAGTTTAAATGCTAAAGGGTTAAATCATCATCATCATCATCATCATCATAATCATCATCATCATCATCATTATCGTTACTTTCCTTGTTGACATGTATTGGTTGATTTGACAGAATCCAATAAGTTGGGTGAACCATGTGTTGCTCCAATGTCTCAGTTTTGGCATGGATGTCCTTCATAACAATAATCATTTAACAGGTTGTGCTGGGTACATTTCTTTTTTTGCATGGTACCTCACTGTAGAGGTCCTCTTCTCAGTCCAGTATTATCTCTGCTTGGTTTACCAACCACTTTACAGTGTATTGAGTTCATCATTGTGACACAACCAGTAATGAGTTCACCTTGTAATTCACAGACTAATGAATTCTCTTAATTGAGAGAAAGAACAGGAGAGAGGGGGTGGTGACGTTCGGTGAGATATTGAAAAGTTAACATATATATGCATGTAGGAGTGGCTGTGTGGTAAGTAGCTTGCTTACCAACCACATGGTTCCGGGTTCAGTCCCACTGCGTGGCACCTTGGGCAAGTGTCTTCTGCTATAGCCTCGGACAGACCAAAGCCTTGTGAGTGGATTTGGTAGATGGAAACTGAAAGAAGCCTGTTATGTATATGTGTGTATATACATACATATATATATATATATATATAAAATATGAATTAGAGATAAAACCACTATTATGCTCCCTAATATTATTATTATTATTATTATTATTATTATGTGTGTGTGTGTGTGTGTCTGTGTTTGCCCCCTCCCCCAACATCGCTTGACAACCGATGCTGGTGTCTTTACGTCCCCATAACTTAGCAGTTTGGCATAAGATACCGATAGAATAAGTACTAGGCTTACAAAGAATACGTCCTGGGGGTTGATTTGCTCGACTAAAGGCGGTGCTCCAGCATGACCACAGTCAAATGACTGAAACAAGTAAAAGAGTAAAAGAGTATATGATGGGAAGAACAGGTTTATTTTGGTGAGAAGCTGTTAGTAGAGAGAGTGGGAGGAGCAATAGAAGGGAAAAGGAAACAGTTGCATCAGGGGTTAGTGAGAGGAAGTCAGTAATAGGGAGGGACAGTAAGAGGAGATTCAGTGCTACTCCCCATTGAATATTTATGAAATTTATGAATTTAGAAAAAGGACTTTATATGTTGGACAAACGAAATATTAATTTGATCACACTGAAACTAAATGAAGTTTGAAATAATACCTTAATTAGTTTGCTGGTGTTATAAACAAAAACCCTGAACTCTAGTTAGATTCAGCAGTCCTGATGAGACACAATTATGTTGAAACACTGGGAGTCACAGTGTTATGGACGCATTCATCATAAAGAAGTTGTTCTCCTGTGATGAAACAGCGTTGATCAGCATACTTAAGTTCAAATCTGCCAGAACATACGAAGAAGAAATATGCAAATTATTGCTTTCATTCTTGCTGTTCACTCTGCATATGATGATTAATTATTAATTAAATTTATTCTAATTATAGTGTTTTGATTTTTCATCTCTTTCCAAACACTGTCTTGTTTCAGTTTTCTGGTGCAAATTTGGGTGGGGAAGGCGACGTTTTTGTGGTTGTAGCTCAGTGCAGATTGTAAACATTTACATAGATAAGCACACACTCAAGCACACATACATGTGCACACGCACACGCTCGCGCACGCACATACACACGCACACACGTTCAACAGTCTTCAAACTGTTTTTGTCTCCCCAAATTCTCCCACAAAAGATTTGTCAGCTTGCAGCTCAAGTAGGAGATGATGTGCCCAGGCTGCAGCACAGTAGGATTGAACCTTTAACTACATGTTTGAGAAAGAAACTTCTTAATCACATACATAGTCCTGTTTGCTTGCATTTGTGTCCATGTTATGCATCCGTTTATGGTCAGAGCATAACTCAATCATTCAGCCAAATGGAATTGATAAAAATAATATCGGACAAAATATATATATATATATCTGTATATATACATATATATGCTGGTGGCACGTTAAAAGCTCCAACCGATTGTGGCCGATGCCGGACCCCCCCCCCCCTGGCACCTGTGCAGGTGGCATGTAAAAATCACCCACTACACTTGCGGAGTGGTTGGCGTTAGGAAGGGCATCCAGCTGTAGAAACTCTGCCAGATCAGACTGGAGCCTGGTGCAGCCCCTGGCTTCCCAGACCCCGGTCGAACTGTCCAACCCATGCTAGCGCGGAAAACGGACGTTAAACGATGATGATGATGATGAGATATATATATATACACACAGCATCAGTATGATCAACTAAGAACCCTTGAAGTTGGTGCCACAGCATTGGCCAATGTCCAATGTTTGAAACCAATGAGAAAACAAAAACCATTGGGATTTTCCATTACATAACTTCCTTAGAGGCAACATATATATGATAGGAAAATTAAAAATAAATTTGTCTGCTTTTATTACCTATTGGTCTACCTCTGTTGGCCTGCTCAATGTTACATGATGCAAAATTGCACTAAATTTTTATGAGGATGTTTTTTTTTGCTATTGTACAACACCTCAGGCTACAGAATGTAACAGTAGATCTAGTTAGGAATTTAATATTGGGATATGTACCATCCAAGTAATATATAAATAAAAATGTTATGGAGATTATAGTTTAAGCAGTTGCTGGCTTGTTTTCATATTTGCTTGGTTTTTAATCAATTCAGAGTAAAATCTCTTGTAAAATACTACACTATATACATTTTCTTGTAAATCTTCCTTAACAGAAAAAAAAATACGCAGTTTCTATGAGATCAGGTAACCTGTTAAAGATAGTAGCTAAATTTCTCACTTAGATCATATTTTCTTCATCTCAAAGAAAGAATGGACACAGATATATCATGCCTTACAAAAGCAAGATGTATTGTTGGAGAATATTTTGATTGTAGGCCTACTTGATCAGGAGTAACATGCCCAAATGTAAATAATATATGAAGAAATTGTGTATTTTCCTTTTAAACCTGGTCCCAGAACTTTCTCATACTATCTTGTTTCCTGAAAATATTACTTAAGAATGCTGTTGCTGTGTGTGTGTGTGTATATATCTCATCATCATCATCATCATCATTGTTTTACACAAGCAGTTCAAAGTCTCACCCGTAAACCTCAAGTAACAGCTAGGTGGATGTTTAACTTTGGAGGTTATTTATGAATATCAATGACATATTTCAAGGAAAGGAGACCGGATACTGAGGAAATTAAGGTTTTGCTAAGAATTTGTTGGAATATTTGTGATTTTGAAAGAATTATAAAAAAATCAGATATTTTTGGGTTGACAGTGTTTTCTTAGGATGTGGGCAGTATCTATGAGAATGATTATTATTATTATTGTTATTTACTTTTAGTCTGCATGTTTGTTGCAATTACTTACTGAGACACTCAGCACCCTAGGGCAAGTGAAGGATAACAGATGTTACAGTATAACTAAAAGCTTAGGAAGGGTAAGTGACAGGGGCAGTAGTGAAATATCTCTTTGTGATACAACCCAGACGTTTAAATTGATAGGGTTTTTCTAAGGATGTGGACAGTACTTGTCAGCACAATCTTTTGGATTTCTCTGAGACATGGTTCTCCTGGGATGTTATCTTTGTCAAATTCCTTTACAGATGTATTTTTATCAGTGGGAACACTTACATCTAGTTGTCTATAAGTATTTTCATCCCTGTCTTTAATAATTATGTTTGATCGATTAGCCTGGATTGTTCTGTCAGTGTTGACTGGAAAGTCCCAGAGGATTAAGGCATTATTAAGGCAGTGAGCTGGCAGAGTTGTTACCACACCAGGCATAATTCTCAGCAGCATTTCATCTGTCTTTATGTTTTGAATTCAAATTCTGTTGAGGTTGATTTTGTCTTTCATTTTTTCAGGGTCAATAAAATAAGTCACAGTTAAACACTGAAGTTGATGTAATCGACTACACCCCTTCCCCTTCCCTGAAATTCTGGCCAAAATTTGAAACCCTTTTTTATTATTTGATGAAAACTCTCAGCTTATTTTTCTGGGCGTGATGGAAAGTGTCAGCTGTCCACAGCAGGCAGACTAAAAAGCACTTGTTTTGTGGACCCTGTGAAGAATTCTTGCAGTTCCAAGCAATGCTGATTTCCATAGGTGTTCTACCTTTATATTTGCACCAGTCTTTTTTGATCCACGTTGTTAGTTGAGTGCTGATACTTCCAAGTGTGCCAATTACTGTTGGTATCACGTCTACTCTCCTCATTGACCACAACCTTCAAATCATTGTAGTTGTTCAGTTTTTTCTTCTTTCTCTTTATTAATATTAATATTAATATTATCAAAACAAATCAAAACAAATCAAAATAGATGAACATCAATGGAATTTGTATCTTTGTGGTACCAGTGCCGGTGGCACACAAGAAAACCATCCGAACGTGGCCGTAGCCAGTACCGCATCGACTGGCCTCCGTGCTGTGGGCACGTAACAAACACCATCCGATCGTGGCCGATTTGCCAGCCTCATCTGGCACCTATGTCGGTGGCACATTAAAAACACCATCCGAAGACCCGGCAAGACTAGTCAGACCATAACCCGTGGCCCCTACCTGGGACGTAGTCAGTCCACCTGTGCATACCTTCCTTCTTGTGACACTTGTGAAGACCTGTTGAGGCAAGTGAAAATCAAAACAAATCAAAATAGATGAACATCAATAGAATTTGTATCTTTGTGGTACCAGTGCCGGTGGCACACAAGAAAACCATCCGAACGTGGCCGTAGCCAGTACCGCATCGACTGGCCTCCGTGCTGTGGGCACGTAACAAACACCATCCGATCGTGGCCGTTTGCCAGCCTCATCTGGCACCTGTGTCGGTGGCACATAAAAACACCATCCGAGCGTGGGCATCTGCCAGCCTCGTCTGGCACCTGTGTCGGTGGCACATAAAAAACACCATCCGAGCGTGGCCGTTCGCCAGCCTCGTCTGACACCTGTGTCGGTGGCACATAAAATCACCCACTACACTCTCGGAGTGGTTGGCGTTAGGAAGGGCATCCAGCTGTAGAAACACTGCCAGATCTGACTGGCCTGGTGCAGCCTTCGGGCTCCCCAGACCCCAGTTGAATCGTCCAACCCATGCTAGCATGGAAAGCGGACGTTAAATGATGATGATGATGATTATTATTATTATCATTATTATCGTTATTATTATTATTATATTAATGCGGAAAAGTCCGTGGGCTTGCAACTAGGCACCTGGAGAGGCAAGTCCATGCTGTCCAACAGCATCGTAGGGCGCTGGACAGATGGACCCGTTAAACTGCTTGGGGTCTGGTTCGGTCCAGACCTCCAGGTAGATAAAGACTGGGAAGAAGTGATGAGCAGGGTGGCCAATCTCACCCAGAAATGGGTCGAGAGGAATCTGTCCCTGAAAGGTCGAGCGGAGGTGGCAATGCATACATCGCATCCGTCATCTATTACCGCTTGACCATCGTCCTTTGTCCCAACCGCTGGTTGGCCAAGCTGGTAAGCTGGCTCTTCGACTTTTTGTGGAAGGGTCAGATACCACTGGTCAGGCAATCCATCTGCTGTCAACGACCGCTGAACGGAGGCCTTGGCATGCCATGGTTACTGATGCATAGACAGGCGCTCAGGCTACGGCATCTCAAGCGTTTCCTAGATGGTGAACAGGTGTGGTCGTCTTTTGTCAGGCGTGACTTTCCGCAGCTCGTCTCTTTGACAGAGCTGCAGACCTGGCTCAAACGTAGACTGAGAAAGGGCGCATTGCACCTTAAGTGCCGTCAAGCTCTCTCTGCCCTCCGCCAAGCAGGCAATGCGATCGGTAGTAGTTCCACTCTAGCGTTCTACAGAGGGTTAGTCGAAGAAAAGTGCGACGACGTTCTCGGGGAAACTCTAGGCGTTGACGATAATGAGCTGAGCAGTCTGTTCGGAAGGACTTTCGGGCCGGGGCCAATGGATAATTTCCAGAGGTCCCTCGCCTGGCAGTGTTACCGAGGGGCTCTGCCTGTTCGAGATAAACTCTACCGGCACGGAAGTGCCGTCAGCCGGACCTGCCCGAGGTGCTGTCAGGACGACGAAACTGTTCTGCATGCACTCGTCCAGTGTCCGAGTATTGCTGAACTATGGGTTTATGTTGAACAGCTACTGTCGCGTATAGGATGGATCCGGCTATCAGCCGAATCCATAGTGAATATTCCCCTGCCGACCTCCTTTAACCGGGAGGGCAAGACAGTTTTTCTTTGCCTAGTGGCTATAGCGAAAGAGGTGGTATGGTGGACCCGTTTGAAAGGGCTAAGGTCAGACACTTTCCTCTTTGGCCCAGGCCTCATCAACTTTTTCAAGTTTCACTTGAAAAGGAAGATGAGAGTAGAGAGGGAAGTGCTGTCCGATAGCAAGTTTAATGAAAGGTGGATAAATGTCGCAAGAATGGCCAGTATGAAGGGAGCCATTCTGAGATTACACCTGTGATTAAAAAAGGTAATATAAAAGGAGAAAGGGGCTCTCTACCCACCTTTTTTTGACCAGGCTCCCGTTGGCTTTTATGGGTTTTTTTCACCAGGAACCTTTCGTAACGCCTCCCCCTTTTGGAGATTTTCTTTGTTATAATCTTTCGTTGTTAAACTGTTTTTACTCAGATTTTTCACAAACGGACAAAACCTTTTGTAACCCTTCGTCCTGTTTTGTCCCTTTATGTGATAATTGATTTTTGTCAGCCCTTGTGGCCAATAAAAGAATTAATTATTATTGTATTATTATTATTATTATTATTATTATTACTTTTTTTTTTCTTCTTTCAAATTTGCTTCCATTTCTTGCCGGGTGTCTTCCCGACTCCTAGGGCAAAGAAACTCATAGTATACATTGGTAGGCCATTAAACCAAACTCAGTAGTTCGTTCATTTTTTTTTTTTTTTTTTTTTAAAGTTAAATTAAAATACATTATTATTATTATTATTATTATTATTACTATTATTATTATTATTATTATTATTATTGTTGTTATCTATTTTTGTCTAGAAATACCAGGACTTTGATGAAGTCTGAGAGTATGAAATTTGAGCGCGATGGTGTTGTTGTTCACAGAAACAGAAACGGAGCAATTTCCATAGCAACTACTAATGTACACGAAGACACTGTCCGTAAGTTGACAACTTTACATAATGTCTATTTCCAAACTCGTCAACATACTTTATAATTAACACCTGTTTTATACGCATTTTAGTCTTGGTGTATAATCTTTAGTTTGTGGCATGTATTTTAGTTGATTCATCATCATCATCATCATCATCATTTCAATGCCTATTTTCCATTCTTGCATGGATTGCATGGAATTCATTGAGGCACATCTTTTCAGGCTGGGTGCTCTTCCTGTTGTCAACCCTCACTCGTTTCCAAGTGAGGTAATACATGGCTGGACGTGTTTTCAGGGAAGATTATAATCTGAACCCAAAACCATGCAGCTGGGATTTGCCTGCCTGTCTGTCTGTCTGTCTGTCTCTCTCTCTCTCTCTCTCTCTCTATATATATATATATATATATATATATATATACACACACACACACACAGTGTCCCAAAAGTCACTGATGGGTTTCAATTTTTAATAACTTCCTTAACTTTACAAATAAATGCATGCAATTTTGATACACGATAAAGAACTTAATGGAAATTAATCTGCACAAGTCAAATTTTGCCACACTACTATATCACATGTGAAAAATTACGTTGTTTACATGGCAACCATTTTCATCACAATTGTCTAATGAACTGGAACATGAAACTCCGAGTCTTGTGATGATTTTGCTTTCCAGCTTTAGTAAAAGGAAATTGCTCTGCCTTTGGTATTCGAGTACTACTTTTACCACCTTGTTTTGCACCTACGTACTCACCTGTATGTGTAAATACACACACACATACTTTAATGTAAACAAATCTAAAGATAGCTGAAACATTTCTGAACTCTAAGTTCAGATCTATTTTGATGAAAATATCTTTACCTTGATGCCATCATGAAGAAATTGATGTTGTCACCAATCAAAAATGGCTTCCTTGTCCTTAGCAGCTGAGGTACACAATCAAATGGATTTATATATATCCAGATATCAGCTGATATAGAAACCGTTTGGGTAAGTGATACATTAGCCAATCGAGTGTTTCTGGTGGCACCAAATCTCGATGCAACCCAACAAAGTTAATATATCCTGGCATTTCAATTGTCAGACTTGTGCGTTTCTTCGAGGGGGTGGGTAGGGGGGCAGGTGGGTTATCTCACAAATTATATTTTAGATAAAGGTCAAGTATATAAATACATTCTTACTTAAAATTAAGTTAATGCCACACAAGATCTAGAAGCAAAGAAATATTGGTGAGATATATTTTCACTTTCTATAAATGCTTCCAAAATATTTCATGTAATTTTTTTTCCCTTCTTGTCAGCATTGGATTTTATAACCTTGTTTTCTTTCTTTCTTTCTTTCTTTCTTTCTTTCTTTCTTTCTTTCTTTCTTTCTTTTTCTTTCTTTTTTTCTTTCTTTCTTCCCTTCCTTCTTTCTTTGTTTCTGTCTTTCTGTCTTTCTCTCTTTCCTTTTTCTTTCTTGCCATTTTTTCTATTTTTATTGTTTTTCTTTTGTTCTTCCTTTCTTTCTTTCTTTCTTTCTTTCTTTCTCTCTTTCTTTCCTTTTCCTTTCTTTATTTTTATTCTTTTATTCTTTCTATTCTTCTTCCTTTCTTGTTTTTCTTTTGTTCTTTCTTTCATTCTTGTCTTATTTTCTTTTATTATTTCTAATATACTTTAGTTTTACAAGCTTTAACTAGTTTTTTTCTCTTTCTTTCTCCTCCTCCTCCTCTCTTCATTCCCATTGTTACCATGGCAGTGGTGATTATTACCCATCATCCTCACCATCATTATAAAACTTACTTGTATATCACAACACTTTCTGTCCTTCCCAACTAACTCTGTCCTTCATAATGATTCTTCAGTTAATTTTCCTCTGAAATCACTTCTGCTATTCATATTCTTAACCGTGGTCACATTGACATTAGTCTCAGCCGTGGTTCTTTCAGTATCTAAAATATAACTATTATTGCATGCATTACTCTCTAAGATACTTGGAATTCTAATGAGATCTTTCATCATTTATCTTTTACTTGTTTCAGTCTTTTGACTGTGGCCATGCTAGGGCATCACTTAAAATGGTTTCAGACAGGTTGGTATAAAAATGGTTAAATTACAGGTACCATCCATTTGACAGGCTTCTGCATAGTTTCTGTCTACTCATTTTAATTCCTGAGGCTTTGATAAATGCTTCTTGTCCTGGATGCCAGGCAGTGGGATTGAACCACAGATCTGATGATTATAAAGTGAACTTCTTACCCATTCAATCAAGCTGTGTTCGTATTTCTTCTGGGATCAACAAAATGAGTGCCTGTGATTCATTAGAAAGGGTCGGTATTTAGTTTATAATACCTTTGCCATTATTCAGCTAGTCGGTGGCACATTAAAAGTACCAACCGATTGTGGATGTTGCCAGCCTCCTCTGGCCCCTGTGCCAATGGCACGTAAAAAGCACCCACTACACTCAGGAAGTGGTTGACGTTAGGAAGGGCATCCTGCTGTAGAAACACTGCCTGATCAGACTGGAGCCTGGTGCAGCCTCCTGACTTCCCAGACCCTGATCGAACCGTTCAACCCATGCCAGCATGGAAAACGGATGTTAAACGATGATGATGATGATTGGAATAAATTGATATGGAATTTTAATGGAATATTTTAATTTAGATCATTTTAAAATGGGAGATTTCTATCAAAGAACCAGGCCTGGTCATGGTCAGAGTGGTATCAAAAGAGTTAATGAAACAGAAGCTGATTTTGTGGAGTGGTTTATTATCCACATTTTTTCAGTCTATCCCAAACAATATTTGCTTCATTTTAGATGTTTGTATGAACTACTAAGCCCCCTGTTAAACTTTTATGGGCATTACTAAAGAAGACATCATCATTGTCATTGTTTAATGCCTGCTTTCTATGCTGCCATGGGATGGATAGTTCCACCCACAAAAACTATCTTCCCAGTTAACTTTTCTTTAATATTGCTGCACCTCTTATGTGTCCATAGCTTACACTGGGATCATGTTATGGAGTTTCTACTTTTGCCTTTTCTATAGATCAAGCAGAGCCATTTTCCTGAAGGGAATTGTGATTTGTCTGCCTTCCTACATACTAAGACTTTGGTTTTTGTTTGATTAACTCTAAGGTCCTTCGATTCTAGACCTTACTCCCACATCTGAAACGTCTTTAGTTCTGGTAGTGACTCAGCTATTAGAGTAAGATCATCAGTATAGAGGAGCTCTCAGGGGCAGCCTGTCTTGAATTCCTCTGTTATTGCCTGGAGGACTATGATGAACAAGAGGGGGCTGAGGACTGATCCTTGGTGGACCCTTACCCCTACCCAGAATTCTTCACTATACTTGTTGCCAACCCTCACCTTACTGACAGTATCCCTGTACATGGCTTGTACAGCTCTCACCAACCACTCATCTATCCCTAGTTTCTGCATTGATCACCAGATAAGGGATTGGAGGGCCCTGTCAAAGGGTTTCTCCAAGTCAACAAGAGCCAACTACAGAAGTTGACCTTTGGCTAGGAATTTCTCCTGCAGCTGTCTTACCAGAAATATCACATTGGTGGTGCTTCTCCCTGGCACAAACCCGAACTGCATCTCATCTACACTAATGCTCCCCTTAATTACTTGGCTTATGACCCTCTTCATGATTTTCATCACCTGATCCAAAAATTTGATACCTCTGTAATTATTTCTATCTAAGGTGTCACCTTTACCTCTGACTATGGTGCTGCTACACCAGTCATTGGGTATGACTCCTTTGTGTATCATGTGGTTAACTATACAGGGGACTAGACTTTAGCCTACCTACACCACCAGATATTTTAAGCATCTCAGCGGTTATTCCTGATGGGAGGGAGCTTTCCCTGTCTTCATATCCTCAATTGCTTTATGTACCAAGGTACTGTCAATTCAGATAGCTGGTCCCTCTGTTGGGTCGACAAGAGGCAGACTCTCTTTCTCCCATCCATTCTCTTAATTTAGCAACCTTTCATAGTGGTGTCTCCAAGTCTCTCTCTTTGCAGCCTTACTAAATGTAAGTGAACCATCATCCATGTGGACACATTTCTCTCCTATGACCACAATTTTCTCTCACACAAAGTCTTGCAATTTGAAACTCTTCAAATCTTTGGTCCTCATGACACAGAGCATTGGCAAATTTCTTTCCTATCTGCTTCCCCTCTGGCGAAGTAAACCTGTCTCCTAGCTTCCCTTCTGGTTATCTGATACAGTTCCCTGCTACCACCACACTTTCAATCCTTCCATGCCTGTTACTTTTCCATAAAAATTGTTCCACCAGTTGTCACCTCAGGTTGAGAGGGGACTTAGCACCAGCCATTGATCTGGTCAGTAACCCCCCAACAGGTTGTCCCATAGGAACCTCCAGTTGTCCTCCACATTATGTGATGCTGTATCCTCCTCTTTTACGTCAAAAGCTTCAATTTAAATAATGAAAGTATATTGCATCTTGGAACATCATCAGTTATGCTCAGTGATAACACCATGTCCTAATCATATTTTGTGTCACAAAAAGGTTTTTGAAAATGTGTTTGAAATACAAGTTTTGTACTTCATTTAGATATTTTATTCCTAAGAAAAATCATAACCTTTCTAAACACCCAAGACCCCATAGTACCCTCTTCACATTTGCTACCTCCTTTTGAGCTCACAGTGCTCACCCCTCCCGGTATGGGGCTGCCACTGTTTTATATGGATATATAAGAACCACTGTTTTATATGGATATCTGCTTAAGCACAGGCATGGTTGTGTGGTTAAGAAGCTTGCTTCCCAATCATGTGGTCTTGGGTTCAGTCCCACTGGGTGGTAACTTGGGCAAGTGTCTTCTATTATAGCCCTGGGCTGACCAAAACTTTTGTGGGTGGATTACGTAGATGGAAAATGAAAGAAGCCCATTGTATATACATGTGTGTGCACGTGTATTTGTGTCACTGTTTATGCATACCCTTGTCTAGACATTAGATGATGGTTGTGAGCATCATCATCACCATGCAAGTAAGGGTTGTTTATTTCCAGTCTTCCATAAAAAACATGACCATGGGAAAATAATACCTTACTTGGAAACAGGTGAGTGTTGTTGACAAGAAAAGCATCTGGCTATAGAAAATAATCTACCTCAACAAATTCTGCCTAATCCATGCAAGTGTTGAAGAATGGACATTAAATGATGACGATGACAATGACGATGATGACAGCAGTAACTATGATGATGATCTTGGTCAATCACAAACACTGCATGTTTAAGCCTTATATTTCTGACAAGAGATTTCAGGGATTAAAACCTAGTCTACATGGTAATATTCTACTAGGTTCAATGTACAAAGCTTCATTTTGTTGTTATAAGGGTTGTGCAATAGATTATACATTGTTTGAACTATCAAACCATTATTGTTGACTTTACAATAAGAGAAAACACGTACAGCTCAGGTTACATGTGTTATGGTCAGTCAATAAAGCACTGTTCAATTACAGTTGCATGTTATAAAGGGTTGCTCACATTTGAATGTATTGTTTTTATTAATGTAATACAAGGAAATATTGAATTTCCATACGTCCTGAAAGGAAAGAGCCTACATAGTCACGAATGGGGAATTGTTTTTTTAGTTGGAAATAAGAGAAATAAACCAAGTACAGCTCCATTGAATTTTTTTGTATAAATTCCTTATATAAATTTCCGTTGCATTTAATGAGTTCCAGAAATCATTTATGTAAGATCCTTCTCACTTTGCTTGCTTAATTAACTCATATATATAAAATTAGAGTAATTACTATTTAATTTGAAAGTATGACATTGAAAAGGTTACATAAAATTTTGTATCTGAGGTTTTGCCATTTTAAAATGCTTTGGTATATATTTGAGTATACCGCCGATTTAGCCCACCTGTTCCATTGTTATTCATACATTTACAGGTGCAATAGTTGGGCAGATTTTCAGTCTTGTATCCTGGAGTCACTGTTTCAGGTCTTACAACATATCTGGGTGACCTAACCTATATTGATCAACCTTAGGCTTGTATCCAAGTAGCATTCTACTGATCCACTACAGATGACCTCTTTTCAAGCAGACCCATCAAGTTGGTTTCTCAGAAGCCTCAGAACTCTTCTTCTGATTGTTCTTCTAATGCCCAGGTTCTCTAGGCTTTATTCAAAGAACAACCTGCAAAGCCTCAACTGCTCACATTGGCAAGTACCTGCTCTCCCACCCACTTTTGTAACAGTTCTCTTCATCAACACCTAATACTTAGCTCTCTTCCTCTTTTGTACCCCTCCATCCTCTACTCCCAGGGTTCAGTTGACTCCAATAAAATTAGTTGTCCTGTTGTCTTAGAAACTAAAATCCCATCTGGTTTCAATAAGGTCTGTAATGGAAATTTTTGCTACTTCTCCAGATCAGCTTCCATTCCCCGGTCATGTACTGTGGAAAATAATTCAAGTGCTATTCTTGGGTCTTTTCTTGGCCACTTTACCTCTTTAATGAAGGCCATCTTTCTGGCAGTAGTGTGAGCATTTCTGCTGTCAATGATCCTTTAACCTAAGTGCCAAGCTTTGGTTAGCTTGGTGCTATAGTAGAAGACACTTTCCCAAAGTACCATACTGTGGGCCTGAACCTGAAACCATTTGGTTGGGAAGCAAACTTCTTACCACACAACCAAGTCTGCATCATACAAAATAAAAAGTCCATTTACATTTTAACTGTTCACCTATTACTTGGATAGCCTAAGCCATCACTTCATATTTACAATAATTTTCTGACTACCCACCTATTACTTGGATAGCCTAAGCCATCACTTCATATTTACAATAATTTTCTGACTACCATGGCTACTTCAAGGTGATTAGCAAGCTGAGATAAATGCTTGTGTAGATTGGATCTTATTATATACTAGTAGTATCGCCCAGCGTTGCTCGGGTTTGTTTCGACCCTTTAGAATTGGAATTTTTGAAAAGTAAAAATTTTGCATTATGTAGCTTGTTATTCTCTTTAAGTGAACATTTTTCTGGTTGAAATACACCGAAAAATGGCAACACAGCAGTCAAAAATTCATAAAAATTGGGATTTTCATAGAAAAAACCCACCTTTTTGATGTAAATAATTTTTGGTTTTGACATGGTCCAATTTTAATTTTATCTTCTACGGAATGAAGAGCAAGCCTTCTATCATGTTCTCAATTTTGGTCAACTTGCACCACAGGGTCTCGGAAGAGATAGTGTCAGTTGAAGGCTACCAAACCTGCCACACACAGACAACTTCAGCTTTATATATATAAATTGTAATATAATTTTATTGATTCTGCTAAATTATTAAGGTTTCAAGTTTCCAAATCACTCTTTTACAGTTTTGTGTCAACTTGTTTTGTTTCTGTTTAATTCCTTCTAGGTGGCGATATGGAACTTCTAAAATCAATTGAAATTGATATTGCAAAAGAAGAACAACTGGATATTGAATGTGATCAGGAAGATGTCATACATCTTGGTAAGAATGACAATATGGTTCATTACAATATATTCAATAGCTTTGTTATAATTATAACATAAATTATACATTAATTATGTATGTCTACCTTGTAAAAACAAAAAAAAATGAACATTCACTGTTGGCAAATCTATTTAGCTTTTCTCTATTAGAAATCCTTAAAGCTTTTCAAGAAACAATGATTTTCTTCTCTTCAAATCTTTCAGGGTAGCTTTAGAACTATTGTTATATTGCGTTTCTGTTTGTCTTTTTCTTCAGAAAATATTTTGCTTTATTGTTTTTTGTCTATGCCCTCACAGCCCCCCCCCCCTCCGTCATCTGCCGTTAAATATCAGTTTTCCTTAAGAAAGTTAATCATTGTGCAGTCTTCTTTTCTGACTACCTACCAACTTACTGATTATTTATCTTGTTATTGTTCCTTTTTGCGAACTAGGAATGGAAGAGTAAGTTCAGTATCCTGCTGTTTGTTATGTGTAGAACAAAACTAGCCAATCAAAGCTACTAAATCACTGATTTTGTTTTATGCAAATTAAGAGCAAGCTATTATTTGATATATTGCCCAAGATCTTTATAAACAGAATTCAATCTTTAGAGTAAATAGTTTATAATAGATACAAAAGTATTATAAAGTTTCAAAGGTTTCATATTAATTGCATAGAAATGGCAGTGGTGATGATGTTTAATTATCTCGCTACCTTTATTTAGTATATCTGGGAATTTTTAAATGTCTATTTAAGCATGTCTGTGTACAGGTGTGTGTGTATGCATGAGACAGTGAAAGAATTAGCGAGAAAGAGAGATAGATAGATGAATTAGATTAGAGTAGAGATAGATAGAAAGAGAGGAGAGGTGTGGCTTTTCAGGAGTTAATGTATATATTGATTGCAGATTGAAAAAGTAATCTTTGTGCAATTTACTTTGTGGTGATACCTTATATTCCTAGATTTCCCTTAAACATTTTCTTCCTCGTTTATCTGAAAATTTGAAATGATAAATAACTGTAAAAGGCATGGGATAGATTTTACTAGTTATAAACCAGAGATATGCCATGGTGATAATCCAGTTTGGTTGTAACTGGTTGAAACCAGTAAAATACTTAGTGCATTGTTTTACCACTGTTTACTTTCACAATACTGATTCAATGGGAGTCTCTTAGCTTCTCATAACTTCTACCATACCGGAATTAGTGATAAAGTCTGCTGACCCTTAAAGATCTCTTGTTTTTGAAATGTGTATGCATTTGAGGGATTGTATGGTTTATATATATATATAATACTAGCAGTATCGCCCGGCATTGCTTGGGTTAATTTCGACCCTTTAGAATTGGAATTTTTGAAGAAAAAGTAAAATTTTGCATTGTGTAGCTTGTTTATTCTCTTTAAGCGAACATTTTTCTGGTTGAAATACACCAATAAATGGCAACACAGCAGTCAAAAAGTTGTAAAAAATAGGGATTTTCATAGAAAAAAAAGCACTTTTTTTATGTAAATAATTTTTGGTGTTAACATGGTATGATTTAAGGTTTTTCATCTACAGAATGAAGAGCAAGCCTTCTTCTACCATACTCTCAGTTTTGGTCAACTTGCGCTGCAGGGTTTCGGAGGAGATAGTGTTAGTTGAAGGCTACCAAACCTGCCACACACAGACAACTTTAGCTTTATATATATAGAGATTAGTTATTGTCTAGCTAATGAAGGTGCATGGCTTAATATTTAGGGTATTTGGCTCACAATTGTAAGATCATGAGTTTGATAGCCAGTGGTGTGTTGTGTCCTTGAGCAAGACACTTCATTTTATGGTGCTCCAGTCCACTCAGTTGGTAAAAATCAGTGGTACCTGTAATTCAAAGAGTCAACCATGTCACATTCTGTGTGATGCTAAATCTCCTTGAGAACTATATTAAGCATGTGCATGTCTTTGGAGTACTCAGCCACTGAGACATTGGACATTAGTCATTGTAACTGATGGAGTACCAGTTATTGTCTCTCTTGAAAACATCTGTACAGGTTGTTGAGAACTTCTTCTGACATCACCCAGCACTGAAAGGATCACATATTGATTTTGACATGAGAGAGAGTATAGGTGTTCAATCACCTGGATGGTCTTCTCATTGGATTAGTGTGAGAAATGGTTGGGCATTTTGCAGTTGTCTTTTATCTTTCACTTGTTTTGACTACTGGACTTTGACCAATACTGGGACACTGCTTTGAAGGGTTTTGTGAGACAGATCAGCCCTAGTACTTAATTTTTAAGTCTGGCACTCATTCTGTTTGTCTCTTTTGCTGAACTGGTAAGTTACAGAGATGTAATCAAATCAACCATTTGCCGAAAGATGAGGATGATGAACACAAACACAAAGAAAGAAACTTACGCACATGCTCGCACGCATGCACGCACACACACGCATTCACATGTGATGGGCTTCCACACAGTTTCCATCTATTAGATTCACTCACAAAGCTTTGGTCAGTCTGGGGTTATAGATAATAGAAGACACTTGCCCAAGCGTAGTAAGTTCTTAACCATGCACCTATGTCTACACCTTAACAATTCATAAGCAGAATTGGTGTGTCCCAGAGCTTGGTCTTTGAATTATGGGTGCAGTTCATCCAGTGAGCATCTACACAGTTTTTGTTTACCTAAGTTCACTTTCAAGACCAGTGTTGACCTGACATTATGACTATGACCCATGCACATTTCCAAAATGCCATGTAGTGGGATTGAACTCAGGAATTCCTGGTTGCAAAATGAACTTTTGAACCACTCAACCATGCCTGCATCCTCATTTAGCAATCAAGTTAATTGATTAGCTAGCATACATCACAAAGAAGAAATTCAGATCTTCTCTTTGAAGTCATTTGCCTGCAACAAAATTTTGGAAAATAAAATAAGAAATAAGTGGAAATCACCGGTGCGTGTGTTAAATTAAGGCACAAAAAGAAAATGTCTCCACCCCAGACACAACAGAATATGTTTTCAACACATGAACTCACATAAAGAATCTTGCAAACCAAATCCCCAAAAACGAAATCATTGTCATTATTAAAAGAGGTGGCAGACTGGCAGACTCCTTATTTCATCAGACAAAATGTTTCTTAGCATTTCTTCCAGCTTATGTTCTGAGTTGAAATTCCCCTGAGGTCAACTGTGTCTTTCATCCTTTTGGGGTTGATTAAATAAAGTACCAGTCATGTACTGGGGGGGGGGGTTAATGTAATCGATATGTTTCATCACTTATAAATAGCTATCCTTGTGCCAAAATAAGAATTACTATTGTTTAAAAATATGTGGACATTTTATATTAAATTGTCTTATTTTCCTTCTTTATGGGTTCCCTGCTCCCAGGGGTTTTCGTTATATTATTCTATGTTGTACTGTATGTATTACTTATTTCTTTATTACCCACAAGGGGCTAAACATAGAGGGGACAAACATGGACAGACATTGGTATTAAGTCGATTATATCGACCCCAGTGCGTAACTGGTACTTAATTTATCAACCCCGAAAGGATGAAAGGCAAAGTCGACCTCGGCGGAATTTGAACTCACAACGTAACGGCAGCCGAAATACCGCTAAGCATTTCGCCCGACGTGCTAACGTTTCTGCCAGCTCGCCGCCTTATGTATTACTTATGTATGTATTACTGTCTGTTGTACTCAGTGGAGTACAGTATAGTTATAGATACTTCAAAGTAAGAGAAACGTGATTTGCTTTTATCAGTATTCTGATGAACAATTGCATGAAAAAAAAAAAAAATTCTTTCTTTAATCATTTTCCTTTTTAACAATGTGTTTTACTTAACTGTTTTTATTTTGCTTCTTTTAATAAAATTATCTTTATATGTCATTGTTTAAATAGTTTAATAAATTTAATTACACACACATTTTGAAATGCTTATATATATTTAAATGTATACACGCACACATATATTACATATTACGTGCACACACACACACACATGTGAATACTTATATATATATTTAAATATTTAATTTTTTTTCTTTAGGTAAGAGAGACAATGAAGGTGAAGACATACAACCAAGTGTTGATAAAAAAAGTGGTGATTCCTTTAAAAATACTCCCAGCTTAGATGAAAATGAAGAAGAGAAGGAAAAAGCAGACAGTCTGAAAAGTACACCTGAGGAGGAGAAAATTAGCGGTAATATATTATCAACTGAAGATGATGATGCTGCAGCTATTGACGTGAATATCAATGACCATTCCATTAACACAGAAGCCACGAAGAGTGTCTCAGCTTTGGATGTAAATACAGGTAGTACAGCTGCTGCAGGTAATGAAGTAGCTGAGAAAGAATCAACATTGCACGTAGAAGAAGAAGATCAAGATGCTCTTACGGAACAACTTGGTAGTGCTACTGAAGCAAGCACATCAGTTGTTACAACAACAACAGCAACAGACAAAATAAAAAGCAGTGATGAGGTGTCTTCATCGAATAGCCATTCTGAAAGTATTAATTGTGCTGATACAGAGAATGGAAATACAGAGTTGTCAGCTGTTGTAGCTAACCAGGCAGGTGCTGTTGATGATTTTCTTGAGGAAGACTTAAGTAGCGAGGCTTCTGATGAAATTATTGATTTCTCAACTCAGGAAACTCCAGTCGCTGAAGTGACTACAACCAGTACCACAGATGCAACTGCTATATCTGCGGAAACAACAGCTTGTAATAACAGTGATGGCAGTATATCTCCAACGAAAAGCACAGCTGATTCTAAAATCTTTGACTCTGGTGATGTTAGTTCTGAATGTACAACTTCTGTTCTAAATGATACAGAATTAACCATTTCAACATCTAATGAGCCTTCTCTTGTGCACGAGACACCTGCAATTTCAGAACCAGCAGATGTAGTGGATGGCCTGGAATTGAATACTCCTGCATTAACAGATGTCTCCACCTCAAAAACTTGCTCTTCCCCCACTGAGCCAACTGAGCCTACTCTGATGCTCAGCTCCTCTGGGACTGGAGCTGAGTCATCCACTGTAATGCCCAATTTCTCTACTGATGAGACTGAAAGTTCAACTGTGATTTCTGAATCTCCTGCTCTTGAATCTGAGAGCAATGAGATCGTTTGTGACTCTCCTGATAACGAGTTGGTGACCTCCAACACAATGCCTGAATCATCTACTAGTGAGTCTGTTACTTCCACCACGTTGCCTGATTCGTCTACTAGTGGGCCTCTGACCTCTACAACAACAAACCCTGACTCTTCTGTTAATGAGGATGTCACTTCTACCACAATGCCTGAATCTTCTCCTAGTGAGTCAGTAACTTCAAGCACGATGCCTGACTCGGTTACTACTGAATCGTTGACATCTCCAGTGTCTGACTCTGCTGCAGTTGAGTCAGTAACTTCCATCCCAGTGTCACAAGTCCCACCTGTTGAAACTGAGACCACTGTGTTGCCAGAATCTGTGCCTGAGACTGATGATGTATCAAACCCTCCTGTTACAACTTCTGATACAGCTGCCACACAGTTGGATACCACTTCTGCATCTGATGTTTCCACCACAGTGCCTCCTATGTCCAGTGGTTCTATTGAAGCCTCCTCTGTTTCTACATCTCAAATTCCTGACACAAATCCTCAACCTTCCATTACAACCTCTGACAACATTGATACTTTCTCCGAAGGATTGTCTTCTGTTTCTGTTTCAACTCCTCCAGACTCGGAAATATATTCACCAGCAGATTCTACAACTACAGATGCACCAAACACAGAGCCTAGCTCAGTCATTACTGAGCCTACTTGCTCAGTCTGCCTGTCTGCTAAGTGTGAGTGTGATCACCCAGATATTCTTCAGGTATCTCACCAAACACCAACTGAATCGGCAGTTCCAGAGAAGCATGCTGCACCCAACACGGAATCAATATCAGAGTCTGAATCGAATGCAGCACTGACTTCTGTGGAAAACTCCAGAGAAAATTCAGAAGCAGCTATCAGTTCTCAGCCACTGTCACCACTATTTAAGAGCCAAACAACTCCATCCCCACCTCCTTCTTCACCTTCACCTCCTCCTGTTCCTTCTACAGCTTCAGCTGCTCTTACTCCTCCTACTCCTCCCGTGTCAGCTCCGCCTCCGGAAGCTGTGCTTGGTGACTGTGGTTCTACTAACAATACATTTTCGAAAGCACAACAAGAAGCTGTCAGTTCAGATTCACCTTTCCAGGAGTACGGTACTCATAGGATATTGAAAGGCGAACCCCTGAGTAATGGCCACACTATCTCGTCTCTTCTCAATAACAACTGTGATCTTGGTTCTCTTGGGGTTTTGGACACATTACTTGAAGAGCGAGAAACTAGTGAGGAGCCAGTGGAAAAATCTCCAATGGTTTTAAGTGAGTATTACTTTCAATTATGCATTCCCATCAATTTCAAAAATCAACATTGCAAGTGTGTGTGTGTGTGTGTGTGTGTGTTGTTTGATCAATATGAGTGCATAATATATTTCTATCTATATATTTATCTGTCTATCTATTTATCTATCTATCTATCTATCTGTCTATATACTTCTCTCTCTCTTTCTCTCTCTCTATCTATCTATCTAACTCTATATACATAGCTATATATATATATATATATATATATATATATATATATATATATATATATATATACCTGTGCTAGCGCGGAAAACGGACGTTAAACAATGATGATGATGATATCTATCTATCTACACGTGTGTGTATGTGTGTGTGTGTATATATATATAGGGTAGTGTGCATGTATGTATGTGTGTGTGTGTGTATGTGTATATATATATATATATATATGTATGTATGTATGTATAAAAAATATATATAAAAATACAAAATGGGACAAGAACGCAAAACATTCAAATAGACGATACAAAAAACGGATATATATATAGGTATGTATGTATGTATGTATGTATGTATGTGTGTGTGTGTGTGTGTGTATATATATATATATATATATGATGGTACATGGTTGGAATGGTATATTCGGTACAGCTTTTGAAATTTTGAAAAGTGAATGCGTGTGTGTGTGTGTGTGTGTGTCTGTGTTTTTGTCTCTGTGTTTCTGTGAATGGACTCCATTGTATGCATGCTTACATTTGTATATATATTCTTTGCTTTATTCAAAGTCATTGCAGTTGTGACCAAGCTGCAGCATTGCTATAAATTTCCTGGTTTTTACTGTATTCTATAATTGTGTATCACTGGCTTTATGTGTGTGTGTGTGTTTATTTTGTGCATGCATATATATATATATATATATATATATATACATATATATATATATGCATAGTGAGGGAGAAAGAAAGAGACAGAGAGAGTGGGGGAGGAGGAGAAGATAAAGATTATGTATTATGTAAAGGTATTTAATCCATAATTGTGGACTAGCACGAGTACATGGAATTGCCCATAAATATAAATATTTATACACGCTCATGCATGGATAAACATGTAGCTGTTTGTATGCGTATATTTGTGTGTATGCAAGTGTGTGAGTGTATGTGCATGTATATAGATGAATGTATCTATGCGTGTTGCGTGTGTATGTTTACATATGTGCATGTATATCTTTACATCTACATGTACATATGTATATAAATATGTATATATGTGCATGTATGTATATGTGTGTTAGTATGTGTGCATGTATATTTATATAATGTATATGCAGATAAGTGTGTATATATGTATTTTTGAGTGAATGTGCACACATGTGTGTATATTTATTTGTGTGTGTGTATTTATAGACGATTTTTTTTATTGATTTCGTCTAGAAACTGTGACCTTGGCCTTCACAAGCCCTTTCTAACTGAAAGGCTTGTAAAATTGACAAGGATTTCGTTCCTCTTGAGCCCTTGCAAATCAATGATATTTAAGGAAAATATCTATAGGGTTACAACTGTTGAGGGCTGGTGTTTTGTGCAAAAGAAGGTCGGGTGCTAGTGGTTCAGGTGTGGTCTAGTGGGGTGATACGAAGGAGAGGAGGGGGACACGTGTGAATTGGGAGCACCCGAGAAAATGTGTTACAAACTCCTCCAACACTGAGTATCTGTACAAAAGGATTGAGAAAAATGTACAGCATGTCTGTGGGTCAAAGGTTAGGGTGTGTGAATGATTGACTTTGTGCCAATCAATTAAGTGACCTTTCTTTAGATGTGGTCTAGGTTTTCTTTGTGTCTTGCAGTAGCAGCGGCACCATGCTGTTTGTGTATGGGAGAAGCAGAGTGAATGTAGAGATTCTAGATGCTAGTGAGTAGTTTTGTGCTGCATGCATGCACGTGTGTGTGTGTGTGTGTGTGAGTAGAAAGGGTAAAAAAGGTGTGTAGTCTCTGATATACTCCTTGCTAGGGTGGAACATATGTTCAAGTTAAGTAACAGTGCTGGGTTAGGTGGATTAGAGATATTGTTAATTGAGAAACGGCTAGATAAAGAAGTAACTGAGGTAGTCAGAGTATGTGATAATAACGAAGCTTGGACTAATCATAGGCAACATGACAGCCACTGTGATCTCTACATTGGTGCTACAACCATGACATGAACAGTTTCTGTGAAGCCCTCTTACAATTTACTTCAATTATAGATACCAGTTACTTCTTTGTTCAGAATGGCTGGCAGGTTGAGTTATGCAAGCTGAAAGTTAAACCTGGAAAGGATGAAAGAAAAAAAAGGGTGGCAAGGAACAACATTAGGTAGCTGGAAGTGATGTTAAATGTCAGGTATACTCGGCAAGTAAAGCAGAAAGTAAGGGGTTCATTAATGGTCTTTTGTGAGCGAATCAGAAACATTAGGTGTACTGTTACAAAACTGTGTGTGAGTAAGAATTGGAACGTTGTTGGTGAGAAGTGTGTGTGTAATGATAGTGGAATATATGGCTCTTATTGGTGCTGATAACAAATGCTATTACCTGGGGTTGCTGAAGCGGAGACTGGAGAGAGAGAGAGAGAGAGAGTATGTGTGTGTCTACCTTCCAAATAGATCCAGCAAAGGGCCCAACCATTCAAATTGACTGTTACATGGTTGATATAGACATGTGGGCATGAAGCCAGATAATCACTGATGCTTGCTGAGACCCTGGGAATATCCAGCAATGTAGCACATGCCATTAGTTACTGGTATAAGTAAACCAGATGCTAGTGGAGGGTGTTATACTCAACGACTGATATAATAATCTCATCCCCATCTGCAATAGAAGCAAAAGAGATGTGCTAGAAAGAAGCAGCTACAGAGGGATCTAACTGATGGATCAAGTTAGACAACAAGTTAGACCACATCCAGGAAAAAAAAAAGAAAGAAAAATAGGTCACTCGATTGATTGGTAGGAAGTTAGTCATTAACACAAATTGACCCCTGGCTCATAGACATGCTGCCACTTCTCATTGTGGTTTTTTACAGCTCCTCAGTGTTGGATGATCTCATACTGTTGCCTCTCAGGTACTCCGACCGCACAGGTGTCTCTTCTTTACAGAAAGAGTTCTAGCAGAACTGATTAGGAAAAAAATTTGCTCAAATGAGATGCAATTTGGATCTGTACCAATCTTTCCCCTCTTCTTAGTGGAATGGTTATAGACGTTCTTTGCAAGCCACTGTGGTGTTTGTTGCTGTAGAGAATGCTCTTGACAGGGTATCTATCACATACTGCAGTCTTGTGAGCTCTAAAAATTACTAGATGTAGACGAATGGCTTTTGAGAGCCATGCAAGCCATTTACAAGGATGCTATCCATAAGGTGAGAGTTTGCAGTGAGTTCAGCAAGGATTTTAACTTGTCCATCTACGTCTTTTCTTCTAGCAATAACAATAGAGTTTAAGACAAATTGTTTGTAGGAACATCTGTTTACCTATGACCTAGTTCTTGGGACAGAATCTGTTGAAGATTTTGTAAATAAAATCCATATGCAGAAGCAAAACAGAATTGAGAGGCCTCAAAGTAAATCTAGTCAAGACAAACGTTTTAGTTAGGTGGAAAGAAGATGGGATTTTTCAGTTATCTGGGGAGTGACTGTGCTCCATATGCAGAAAAGAAGTAGGTAAAGGATTTCAATGAGAACTGTGGGTTCACAGGTCCTGTGGGTTATATAGGCAGGTTGACATACGACTAAGTGTCCATATGTAGCAAGTGAACAATACTTAGCAGTAAAAGTACCCGTGAAGCAAATTCTTTCAGATGCATAGGAGGGTCCCTAGAAGTAGTTGATAACTCTTCTTGTTTAGGTGGCCTAATTAGCTGTGGGGGTGGGTATTCTGAAATCATGGTAATCAGAGCTTGTGGGGTGTATGTGTGTGTGTTAGGAAGTAATGGAATGGAAGCTGTTTACCTCTGGCTTCAAAGAATTCTCTCTTGTATTGAAAGGCAGATTGTATAATGCATGTGAGGATATTGCAATGTTGTATGGTAGTGAGTGATGGGCATTAAAGGCAGAGGATATGCAAAGGCTGCAAAGAAATGAGTTGCCTATGCTTCACTGCTCGTGCAATTCAAAGAACCATCTTTGTCTTGTTGATTCTGTACCTGTAATTTAAAGACCCCTTTATGTCACGCTGATTCTACATGGTGATTACATTAAGGGTACATGTGTCAGTTAATACAATGTCTAGGGGATTCAGGGGATTGAGCAACTGAAATATTTACTATTGAAATCAACAAAGGATCTGTTTATTTACTTTGTGTGTGTGTATACATACACACACGTGTGTGTGTGTGTATACATACACACACGTGTGTGTGTGTGTGTGTATAAATACACTGTGTGTGTGTGTGTATACATACACACGTGTGTGTGTGTGTGTGTATACATACACGTGTGTGTGTGTGTATATACATACACACATGTGTGACATGTATATATATTTTCACTGTGTCACATCCACACCCTCCGCACACATTTATTGATAGACATATACAACTATTGTACTATTAGGGCATGAAACTTATAGCAGCTCGCATTTAAATCTTGTGTGTGTTAAATGATATTCATCTCTCGCTGGATGGGTAACCTTTTTGTTGATTCCCATCAATGACAGAACAGCACACTATATGTGTGTGTGTGTGTGTATTATTTGTGTATGTGTGTGTGTGTATTAATTGTGTATATGTGTGTGTGTGTGTGTGTGTGTATAGTATGTATATTATCGTGATCATTATTTCATATCCATTCTCTACAGTAGCATGAGTTACCTTTTTATCTCTTTTGTTCTCTCATGCATAATAATACCTCATAAGTAGCCATACATTTCTATACATGTGTATGTATGATTTTAGATTTATTTTGAGAAATGTATTTTTTTATAGATGTTACATCTACACACATTTGTTTATCAGTCCATAGGAAATCTATTTATCTATTGATGAACTCAATCTAATGCAATGTATTGTTGTTGTGCATATTGATTGAAGCAGCTGTTTGTTTGGCCTTTATTTTTAAGCATGCAATCTATATGTACATGTGCACAGTCATGCATATATGTTGCACATATGTGTGTGTTTGGGGGGGGAATTTCTGTATATCACGACACACATACACATATATGTGTATGTATAAAAAAATATATATATAGATTGATAGATTGTCTGTGTGTGTGTGTGTGTATTCTACTATGTGTATGGAAAAAAATGAGCAATGCATTTTTGATATCTAAAGCAACAGAAGGCACTTTTAGAATTTAAAAAAAACCCAGAAAATCATAAAAAATAAAGACTAGAAAAGCATTTATTTGTATAACTGACATGAGCAAAGAAACAAAATGCTTCTTTCATGGCAGCTAAATGCATTCAACTCTTCTCAATATGGTACCACATTCACTCTTGTATGATTTTTGCATCATGTTTTTAAAAGCAAGCTTTTTTTTTGTTGTTTTGTTAATTTTCTGAGTGTTTTGAATGAACTTGAAAACCTGTTAATTAATTATTCTGTATGAGATTTTTTTTTATGATAGGGAAAAGGAAAAGTGCTTCCTTAATAAACTCTTCATGAATGAGCACACTGTGAACCCTGTTGAATTCTGGTTGTTAATCTTTTCAATGTTGTTTTCTTCAGAGAAAATTTGAATATTTGAATCTGAACTTATATTTTAGTCATTAATGATAATAATAATAATAACAATAATAATAACAGTAATATTGATGTGTTTTTAATTATAATTAGTACTTCAAAGTAATATCTAATATTATCATTAGAATTTAGAAACTAGGAGAAAGCGTGAAGTAATTTGATTTTAAGTGTAGAACTTGAAACAGATAAAACTGTTAATAATAGCAAGCAAGTATACTACTTGCACCTATATCTAGGTGGCTGTGTGGTAAGAAGTTTGCTTCCCAACCACATAGTTCCAGGTTCAGTCCAACCAAAGTCTCATGAGCGGGATTTGGTAGACAGAAACTGAAGGAAGCCCATCATGTGTGTGTGTGTATGTTTGTCCACCACCACCACCACCACCACCACCTGACAAACAGTGATGGTTTGTTTACGTCTCCTGTAACCTAGCGATTTGGCAAAAGAGACTGATAGAATAAGTACCAGGTTTAAAAATGAGTACTGGGGTCAATTTGTTCAACTAAAAATTTTGTCACGGCAATGCCCCAGCATGGCTGTAGTCTAATGACTAAAACAAGTATAAAATAAAATAGAAAGGGTTTTTAACCCAATATTTATATAGTATTCATTTCCTTCAAATTCTACAGTTAAAAGCGAAATATTTATTATACTTAATAATGAAGTTAAGTGATTTTAGGTAGAGGAGGGATTTTTTTTTTGTTTTCATGAACCAAGTCCACATCCTTGGTTTTTGATTCCAAGTTGTAGCTATTTTGTATTGTTAGTATCCCTGAAGAAGCCCTTTGGAAACTATGAATATCACATCCTTATTCTTTTTCCTCATATGTACTGTGGATAGGTAATCAAAGATGATACCTGAACAAATGTTCAAACCTAAAATGGAATACCATTTTTTCTTCCTTTCTTTCTTTTTTCTTGTCTTATTTTCAAGACTTTTGTAGTAATTGAAGATAGTTGTAAGATGTTGATACTAACTGAAACAAATACAAATAAATAAATTTGATTCTAAGTAATATCATATCTTTCTACAAAATAGATGTATTCTTCATTACATGTATGTCTTCTCAGCAGAGAATGTGCATTTGTCTTTAAAAATCATTGTTGTACATTAAGTAAGTGAGCTGTTCACACCAAGGAAGCCATTTTGTAGCTAACACTTGTAAATTAGCACCTGCCAGACTTGTTTTGTGAATTGTGCAAGAGGCAAGACTAGACTCTTGCTACCAAGGAGAGTAAATAACATATCAATGCATGTATATATATCTTATTTGTGTATCAGGCTTGATCATGTGCATGCATACACATATACATACATATCTGCGTGTGCGTTTGTGTACATATCTATGTATACATACATATGTATATGCATATACTTTCTCTCTGTCACACACACACATACATACATATGTGCGCGTGCGTGTGAGTGTGTGTGTGTGTGTGTGTGTGTGTGTGTGTGTGTGTGTTGCTGTCTGTGAATTCCTATATGTGATTCGGTGTGTTTGTGTGTGTGCATATATTTTATATTATTTTGACCTCATACATTTGAGATATTTATGATATTATTCTTGGAGCAGGAGGAGGCAGTTTCTTGGAATTTTTATTATGATTGATTATAATTATCTCAGATATATAATCCACCAGGCAATGGGCATGCACATTTTATTTTCCAGTCTATCTATATTTATGATTTATACATTTGGAAATGCAAGTTTAACTTTATTCCGTCTATTAAAAATAATTATACTTTGCTTTGATAGTTTTGAATCTAAATGTAAAGCAATTGGTCAGTGAATAATGTTATGTTAGATAGAATTATAAAAGCTAAGAGACAGGCCTGGAATGAATGGAAGAAATAGAGGAAGGTGGCTGCAATAATGGGTAGCTGAAAGCAAAACTGGATATTGAGTATAGTCACCAAGGAGAAAAGTTGCAAGTAAGAGGTTTGCCAGTCTTTTGTCATGAGAGCACCAAAGGCAGAAGGAGTTTTGGATTGCAGAGTGAATCAAGATGGTGGTGTGGATATAAGCTTGTAGAGACTGATAATGGCACATTCACTTTCTCTGATGTGAGAAACAAAGAGACATAGAAATGTGACTTTGAGAGGTTGCTGAATTAGAACAATGTATGAGAGAGAGAGAGAGAGAGAGAGAGAGAGAGAGAGAGAGAGAGAGAGAGAGAGAGAGAGAGAGAGAGAGAGAGAGAGACTGTTCCATATAGGCTCAACAGATGGATTAGCTTTTAAAATGGACGATTATACAGTTGAAAGGATATAAAGTCAATTTATATATTTTTTTTAAGAATTGAAAAATCAGCTCACCTTATTGGCAGTTTCAAAGAAATCTCATTGCTATCCAAATTAATCCAGATCATTTTCACCTGACTTGGCCGTCTTTTATGAGGGAGGGGGTGTTGAAAAGTTCCTAGCTTTGGGTAAAAAAAATACAGGTGGATCAGTTAATTATGATTTTATTCAACATATTCCCCTCTCAGAGGCACACACTTATTGCAGCGGTCCTTCAATTTTTCTAAGCCCTGTAAAAGAACTCGGAGTGTTGGACTTCCAACCAAGCCTTTTGCAATACTCTTAAAGCTAGGAACTTTCCAGCACCGCATTGTACACTTGGATGGATCACTCCACTTGTGACCTTTTGGAACCTGATAGGAACCACTTCCAATTGTAGGAATGTAGTGGTACCTTCTTTCATTGTGCTTATGTGAATTTCGGTAAAACATGTATGTAAAATAAGAATCCATCATGGAATCATTTTAGCCATTTGATTGGTCACAAAGTTTTTAAATTCACTTTAAATTTTAGTCTATAATGTCTCAAAATTGTGTGTGATGTCAGTTATTAAGTGATAATTGTGCAACGACCAGATTGCTGTGTGTTATGAAAAATGTCAATGTCTCATGAAATATATTTAGACCCTTGTCATTTAGATTACTTCGTCAAATGTAATGTTTATTTATTCGCATTATTTTGAATTAATCATGCATTATCTTGTAGCTTCAAGATTTCAAGGATCAGATTTAGTTATAGAATGACATTGTTGGGTAGGTGTGAGAAGATGGATTCAGCTGGTTTGAATGGAAAAGAGGTAGAATATTTTGGCTGACTACAGCTGGTTTAAGTGTTAATGGATTAAAGTGAATTTAGCAACTCTGTAATGAATTTAGATGGTCAGAATGGCTTTCCCATGATGCAGTTGCTTGTGTTTCGATACATGATCTTGGAGCAAGCCACTCGCTAGACAAGTACAACTCCAAAATGTGTGCATATAATCTTATCATAATATTAAGAGAATTATTTGTAAAGAGTAAACAAGATTAAAAGGAGTTCATTCCACTCATTTGGTGCACTTAAATAAATTTCTAAAACAAATAATATAGACAAATGTTGAAACTGAGACACACTTCTGGTATAGAGTATAACAAATTGTTGGAATTTGATAATAAAATTTTAAATCAAGGTAAAATTGGAGAACAGAAGAAGAAGCTATAAATATAAAAAAAACGTTTAAAAAAAACAGAAACAATAAATGAATAAAGAAATAAAACTATAAAAACTCAGCTTTTGTTGCCCTGCTCAATATCACAATACATTAATATTGACATAAAAGTTAATACGCATGCTATGAAGACTCACCTACTTGATAAGGACTCAGTCAGAGTCAAGACATCAGACTTGGTCAATTCCTTTGATGTAAGCATGGGGGTCTTCTGATAGTGCAGACATTGGTGATCTCCTATTTTATGTCAGAAGTGATTCTCAGCTTCAGAATTTATTGAACCAGTTTTGTTTTCTAATCAAGAAAATGTTGATCGCAAGCATCTTTATTTTTTTTTTTATCCTCTACTTGCTTCAGTCATTGGACTGCACTCACATTCTTCACTTGTATCGTGTAGCAAAAGAGAAAGAAATGCAACTCCCCCACCTCCTAAAAAACCTTCCCAGGACTTCATATGAATAAATATTTTACATTTTCTCACAGAATGCATCAGAATTGTCAAAAGACAAAAAATCCTCAGATGTTTTATTCACACCTTCATTCATAAATTGTGTAACTAAACCACTCAAGAATTTAATTATTTACTTAATTATTATAAACTTATAATATTTCTCTATGCATATGTATACCTCATAGTATCATATAAATAAATTTGATAAATTATTTTTGCTTTAAACAGCTTCCTGCTCAGACAAAACAGTACCAGTATTTGGTTAGTATATAATATTACATGCATCATCCCCCACTATTAACTCCATAAACCTTCTTCTCCAACCAACCTTATTAAATTCAAATCTTCAAATCTATTCTCTTTCGTGATCTCTGTAACTCTCAGCTCCATATTCTAGAGAAATCTCAGTAATTAATTATAAATAAACAAACAGAAAAACAAAAACACACACATATTTTTATATTCTTAAATAAAATTGTCTCAGGAAATTCTTATCATTTTGGTTTTCTAATTTTTCTAATGATAATTTTATCAAAGATATGTGGAAGTGAAGCCACACAAGACAGAAGTTGGGCTTAATTTTCAGTTTGCTTTCATATGTTTTCTACCTGTAGGCATTCAACATTTGTAATTGATGAATCTCTAGATGAGCACTCTAATAATTTCTAACAATATAATTATCTTTGGTATTATTGTACGCTAGAAATAGTTCAGTTCATATTATTATTATTATTTTGCTTTTACTTTTGAGTATTCTGTATAAAAAAAATTGTTTGTGAAGACGAGATGAGAAGTGTTTATAAACAGACCTTGTTCTCATTTCATGATATTTAGTGCTGACCAAAAGATCATCATCATCATCATCACCATTGTTGGTAATAGTAGCAACTGCAACACCATAATATTGATCACCCTTATTGACACCACTAACATCATCCCCATTACTACTTTATCATTACTACCCCCACCATTATCACACCTATCATCACCATCATCATTATCTCCGATATATAACAATCACTACCACTGCTACTGTTACTACCATTACTGTCATTATCTTCCTCATTTGTTTAACATCTTCATTGTTATTGGTTTTATCATTGTCATCACCACACTCATTGCCATTGTCATATTTTGTCGTTGATGCCATTGGTGTTGTTATAAATTGTTGTTACAGTTCTCAAATCATCATCATCATCATTATAGTCAGGATTATCATTTTCATCATGCCCGTCATCACTGTAGATGCCACCACCACAGCCATTCACTGCTGCCACTACTGTTTCTGCCACAACTACCACCACTACTACTATCGTTACCACTGCTGTTACCACCACCACTGCTAGTGCCACTCACTGCCACTGCCAACACCACTACTACCATCACCACCACCACTGCCAGCAGCAACTATAAAAATGGCAACAAAATTCAAAATGAGATAAAAAGAAAAATGAATGTCATGAAAGGCTTCATTGAATCAGTGTTGTTTCTAATAACTATGAGTTTGGTTGTAGGCAGTCTTACCTTTTTCATCTTTTACTTGTTTCAGTCATTGGACTGTGGCCATGCTGGGGCATTATCTTGAAGAGCTTTATCCAAACAAATTTACCCCAGTACAAAAATTTTTTCCCCTTACATCAATCAGTTTTGCTGAACTGCTAAATTATGGGGATATAAACAAACCAACACTAGTTGTCAAGTGGTGGTGAGAGGGATAAACACACACACACACACACATACAATTCCCACCTGCTGAATTCAATCACAAAGCCATTCAGTGGCTTGGGAATTAGAATACAAAACATTTGCCCAAGGCGCCACATATTGGGATTGAACCTGAAACCATGTGGTTGCAAAGTGAGGTTCATAACCACACAGCCAGTATGGCTTTTAGGTGCTAGCATGATTCTGTTGTTAACAAATTTGCTTCACAAACCATATATTTTAAAGTTTGATCACATTGCATAGCACTTTGCAAGTATGTTGTACCATAGTTTTGGGTCAGCCAATGTGTTGTGAATTGAAATTGGGGGATGGAAACTAAATGGAAGCCTGTCTTGACTGTGTGTTGTCTCCACATGCATTCAGATTTGCACTTCTTGTGTTGCAGTGACATTTGTTTGTGTCCTGAATTAGGTGGTTCAATGAAATATAGCAGCTTATTTATTTCAAAACAAGTAAATGTTGGAACCAGGAAGAGCATCCTGCTGTAGAAGACTACTCTTTTACTCTTTTACTTGTTTCAGTCATTTGACTGCGGCCATGCTGGAGCACCACCTTTTAGTCAAGCAAATCGACCCCAATACTTATTTTTTGGAAGCCTAGTACTTATTCTAGTGGTCTCTTTTGTCGAACCACTAAGTTACGGGGACGTAAACACACCACCATTGGTTGTCAAGTGATGTTGTGGGGACAAACACAGACGCACAAACACATACACATACACATGCATATATATATATATATATATATATATATATATATATATATATATATATATACATACACACATATACGACGGGGTTCTTTCAGTTTCTATCTACCAAATCCACTCACAAGGCTTTGGTTGGCCCGAAGCTATAATAGAAGACACTTGCCCAAGGTGTCACGCAGTGGGATTGAACCCAGAACCATGTTGTTGGTAAGCAAGCTACTTACCACATAGCCACCCCTGCGCCTACTACAAAAATATCTCATCTAACCCATGCCAGCATTAAAAAAAGTGAAACAATGGTAGCATGGCTATGATACTGATGATGGTGGTAGTGGTGGTGGTTGTGGTGGTGGTGGTGATGATTGTTGTTGTTTAGCTGTAAGACATCTCCAATTCAATAGATTTCCGACCATGATGATTCCAATTTGAGGTTGCTGTAGCTCAGTCAGGGGAAAACCATTGCCTGCAGGACTTTCTCAATGAAAAATTAATCTTGAATTTTTTCTAAGTAGTGCAGTCTGCTTGATCATAATCCATGTTTCATGCAGCCTACATCTTTTAATAAAGATTGTCCATGTCTGATATAGTTGATGCCCAACTTCAAGTTTTTGGGGAATGTCAGTTGGAAATATGTAAGACTGGGAAGAATTTTTGAAACTGACCTTACTTTAAAAATTGATGTCTTGTGCTACTGTTAACTTTCCATACATAGGCTTAAATGAGAATTTTATTACGATTTGGTGCTCCCTTACTTCTCTACATTATATTCTATGTAGACAATCTGAAACGTGGCTCACTTTTGTGCAGGTAAGGTTTTAATAAGCAACTGAATGGATTTCTATTTTCACAAATTTAATTTGTCAGGGTTTGTGTCTATAAATTTACATTAGATTACGTCAGTGTAGAAGCACACAACACACACAACACACACAACACACACACACAAACACACACACACACACGATCTTATCTCTCTTTTTCCCTCTCCTGTTTACTGTACTCTGTTGCTTACATAACAACCGATGTCAATGAATCTGCCTGTACTCAATCCACCTACCACCTTTACTACCACCTTTACTACCACCTTTACTACCACCTTTACTACCACCTTTACAACCACCTTTACTACGATGCCTGTGTACCATGGGATTGCATTGGATCTGTTCATTTCTAAATACCCTCCCACCAACACCTTCTCACTCCCTCTCCTCCACATCACTTATCACTGACCAGCATCACTCTCTCTTACCATTATCCATCTTTACAACTATCCACTCCCATCTCTCTCTCTCTCTCTCTTTCTTTCTTTATCTCTCTCTTTTTCTCTCTCTCTCCTTTGCTCTTACCAAAAAAACATGTAGCTATCATCACACCCTCTCTTCCATCACATCCTATCAATATTACCTCTTATCTCTTACTCCCTCAAACACTGTCTCTTCTGTTACTCCTCCCGCTACCAGTCTCTCGCCCCACTCTCTTTGTTCCCCTGTCATACTCTTGCACCTTTCACTCTCTTATATTCACCCTTTTGGCTATGTTTCCTTGAACAAAGGGAGATAACATAAGAGTAGTGAGAATGGTTTTTGTCTTGCAAGATTCAAGGCAACCTCATTAGTGCTGGTGCCCTGGTAAAATGCTTGTGATGCACTCTCTAAAGTTGTTGGCGAATGAGTGCAGGCAGCCTAGAATTAAGAGGTCTCTTCAGATCTCTAGGGATGGTCATCATCAGTGTTTAATGTCCACTTTACATGCTAGCATGGGTTAGACGATTTGACTGAGGACTGGCAAACCAGATGGCTGCACCAGGCTCCAATCTGATCTGGCAGAGTTTCTACAGCTGGATGCCCTTCCTAACACCAACCACTCTGAGAGTGTAGTGGATGCTTTTACATGCCACTGGCACAAGGGCCAGCCAGGTGGTACTGGCAACGCACACGAAAAAATCGTGTTTTTTTACGTGTCACCTGCACACTGGCACAAGTGCCAGTAAGGCGACGCTGGTAACGATCACGCTCGAATGGTACATTTTACGTGCCACTAGTATGAACGTCAGTTAGCCGCTCTGGTCCTGTGATAAAATGCACCCAGTATACTCTGTAAAGAGAGGGCATAAAAAAAAGACAAGAAAAAACCGAAAAGGTTAACAAAAAATATATATACCAAAAATGGCATGTATTAGATGTGGTTTGCTGTCATGTGAAGAACTAATTTGGTTTGTGATGACCTGTCCAGCCCATACTAGCAGAGGAAGCAGATATCTGTCTTTTTACCTGTCTGTCTGTCTATCTATCTATCAATCTATCAACCCATTCTTCCATCCATTTATACATATGTTGTCTTACTTTTAAGCTTGAATATAATTATGTATTTGGTATAAGGAAATTTGCTTTGAGGATATTTTACTTACTCACGGAGAAAATATATTTTATCCTTAATCACCTATATCAAATACAATATAATGGCCTCTGCTCTTACCCATTTATTCCTTCTCCTCTCGTCACCCTTGTTGTGTCCCCAACTCCACCATTTTCTTATCTCTATACCTAACCCTTCCTTCTCAGTACATTGGCCCACTGGATTTCCCACCCTGCTCATGTCTGTGTTGCATATGTTGACTTTAAAAGGTTCAAGGGGATCATTAATTACATCAATCTCACCAGCAGCCTGGGCTGGCCTTGAGTAAAGTGTGTGGGAAACTTTATTTTCTGGCATACAATTTGGTGTACTTTATAGTAAACATGTTATGTAAACATTCAAACAGTGTCACTATGTTTCCAAATCCTTCTGCTTTTCACAGAGAATTTATGGTCTTCCAAAGTCAACTTACCTTTTTTGGCAGTAAATTTTGGCCTGAAAAATTTCATTTGTATGCTGGAAAATATAGTATCGTCATGGATTCACGAATCTTATGTATTCCATCATACAATGAGAGAGAGAGAGAGAGAGAGAGAGAGAGAGAGAGAGAGACTTAATTAACATCTACTTCTTTCCAAACATCTTACAGTCCTTATTCTATTCCTAGACTATATGTTCCCCTTCTTTCTTTGACTATACCTTATTCAGAACCTTTCTTTAACTATACCTTATTCGGAACCTTAAAACCTAAAAATTCAATTTCAGGATTTCTTTGATATGCCATACAATTATTCTTGTACTAATTGAGAAACTTCCTAAAATTTTCTTTGCTGCTAACAATATTTCTAGTCTTTCATTTAAATTAAACCATAACCAACATTTATTTCTACTCTTCAAGGTTTTATTTACAGAGCTAATATATATATATATATATATATATATATATATATATAGCAAAGGTATAGCAATACTAATAGTTGGCTGTTAGAACTCAATATACTTATGCTTTAGGGTGATATCTCTAAAAGCAGAAAGACTTATAAGCTAATGAAGGTGATTACATAAATTCCTTTGTTATGTTTGTGTGTGTGTGTATATGTATATATATGAGAAAGAGCATAGCTATTATTTTTGAAGAAATGTGATGTTCCTTGAAGGTAAGATCTATAATTGCTAGTTTTTATTTGTTCTCTCTCTCTCTCTTTCTCCCTCTCTCAGGTTTTTATTGTGATAGTGTACTTATTTGGACTAATATTAGTGTACTAATATTTGTACTTATTCATATATATATATATATAACTTGAAAATGAGGGTGAGAAATTAGATATTAATTTGATTAACATCGATTTCACACCAGTGGTCTAGCATATAAAAAACTGAAGGTTCAGTAAAATTGTATTATATACATATTAGAGGGAAACCACTATGTGGACACCCTTATGCTAGAAATAGATCTGCTAAGGTCTTACCACTAAGAAATGTTCTCAAGAAAAGTTTAGCAAAACACCCAAAACGTAATCGAGCAAGACAAAAGAAAAAGCAATAAAAATATGGATTATTCGAATACATGTTTCACTATTACCATATTACGTAAGTTTACTTACATAAATGTCCGTAGATCATCGGTGCGACCGTCCAAATGAATATAATTTGCAGGACTGCATACTCGGACGTCCGCACAAAGTCAGACTTTTAAAACAGTCCTACCCATTACACTCGTGGCTACTATTTCAAATGTCCTCGCTTTGGCGCGCTAAATTACCGGAAAAACTGATGCTGCAGATAATACTTTACTGCAGCGGCCTTTGCCAGTTAGAGAACGTATTAATTTAAATTTAAATTTAAAATGAGGGTGAGAAATTAGATATTAATTTGATATATATATATATATATATATATATATATATATATATATATATATATATATATATATATATAAATACACATACATGTACATATATATATCATCATCGTTTAGCGTCCGCTTTCCATGCTAGCATGGGTTGGACGGTTCAACTGGGGTCTGGGAAGCCAGAAGGCTGCACCAGGCCCAGTCTGATCTGGCAATGTTTCTATGGCTGGATGCCCTTCCTAACACCAACCACTCCATGAGTGTAGTGGGTGCTTTTTATGTGCCACCGGCACAGGTGCCAGACGAGGGTGGCAAACGGCTGCGATCGGATGGTGCTTTTTATGTACCACCGGCACGGGGGCCAGGCGAGGCTGACGCTTATGTATATATGTATATTCACACATACACACACTTGTATATTTGTACATGTATAAAAGATGAAACAAAAGTGTAAATAAAACAACAGTAAATATTGCTCACTTGTAAAATCAAATCTATATCAAGGTATGTACTCATACACACCTACATTGACAGCTAAAGGTATTATCTTATGTTATTAGTTATTGTCTGTGAGTTGAAAATGTAATTGGATACATTGGATTCCTTTCTTAATTGTTTCAGAAACTAAAACATTGCAATTTAAATGTCAGGTGCTAACAACAGCTGGCCACAACACCGTATATTTACCTTATTGTTTCTGTGTTTATTATAAAGTACAAAGCTAATTGTCATATGAATGGATTCCCCCCCTCTTCTTTTGCCTCCCCCCCACGCCCCTCTCTCTCATTTTAACTGCTAAAAGTCCTTTAGCGATGACAGAGTGGTGAACTGTGTAAATTTAACTAGCTGGAAGCACACTGTTGTAAATCTGCCCCAGGGTAACAGGAGTGTTACCCAAACACCATTATCGTGCATTCCCCTGACAGGGACCAACTCCAGTGGAGATTCTAGTGACTGAGCAACCCTTTTGAGGGAGATCAATGCTCACCCAAATTCCTAGGAAGGTGCTAGAAATAGTGCCCTTAATTCTGCCTGTCTCTAAGATCCCCTGCATCTTTCCCTTTTTATGAATATTTTAAAACTGAGTGGTGCGTTTTGATTAATTCTAATCGAAGTCATGACATAATTTTCATATTCCTGTTTGGAATTATGGGGTTTAATTAATTGTTCATTAAGAACTCATCAGTAGATAATTTTATTGCTTACATTTTTAACCAGATTTTACTTTCTTCAATGTATATAAGAACAAATTTGAATTCACAGTTTGAATTGTGAGACAAACCATTGTTTCACTTAAGTTAGCAGGAATTGTTTCAGATTTATAGTATTTATACTCAAAAACCGTTTGACAAAACTCTGGAGT
Source organism: Octopus sinensis (assembly GCF_006345805.1). Lineage (NCBI taxonomy): Eukaryota > Metazoa > Mollusca > Cephalopoda > Octopoda > Octopodidae > Octopus > Octopus sinensis. The sequence continues at coordinate 2,869,446 of NC_042998.1, read as the reverse complement.
TTTGTCAGCGAACAGGTCGCAGTCTCAAAGCGACGAAAATATTTTGACAAATTAAATTTAAATGTTGAAGTGAATCTAACGGTTTTTGTGTGTTTCTTAAATGGCTTGTAAACACCTTCCACGCTGCAATTGTTTTCGTTCCAGCACAGGATCTCAGATCAGGTCACTTGCTATGCAAGTACATCTCTAGTATCTATACTTGCTTGGCGAAATACATTGCAGCGTCTTGTCTGCCTTTATGTTCTGAGTTCAAATTCTGCCAAGGTCAACTTTGCCCTTCGTCCTTTTGAGGAATCGGTAAAATAAGTATCAGTAGAGCACTGGGGTTGATGTAATTGACGTACTCCCCCCTCCTACAAACTTGCTAACCTTGTGTCAAAATTTGAGATTAATATTCAGGCTTACTGGATTCCTAAATTAATATTTTTTTTGGTTTTATTCAATTGATAATAAAGAAAAAAAGAAAGTAGAGTAGAAAAAATATCAAGAAAGAATTACCAGGTATAGATATATTGTAGTTGTGAACTAACGTGAATAACTTAATTCTTTAGAGATAAAACTCTGTGCTGGATTCTGAAAAGATGGAGAGTAACTCTATTATATTACAACCTAACAGTTTGGCAAATCTACAAGTATACCAAAAGTATATTTCCACTCTAAAGTCTGGTGAAGAACTTCCAGGATACTCCATTCTTGTAGTTAGAATTTCTGATTGGCTACAGAAAAGAATTTAAGAGAAAATATCTGAGGCTTCTCCCAAATAGATTAATTATAGTAACAAATAATTTCATTTTCAGCATTGTACTGTATTCAATACAGAATTACTTACAATTATATTTTCCTTAATATATAATCATTAATATATTAATAGGCGCAGGAGTGGCTGTGTGGTAAGTAGCTTGCTAACCAACCACATGGTTCCAGGTTCAGTCCCACTGCGTGGCATCCTGGGCAAGTGTCTTCTGCAATAGGCCCGGGCCGACCAATACCTTGTGAGTGGATTTGGTAGACGGAAACTGAAAGAAGCCTGTCGTATATATATATATATATATATGTGTTTGTGTGTCTGTGTTTGTCCCCCTAGCATTGCTTGACAACCGATGCTAGTGTGTTTACGTCCCCATCACTTAGTGGTTCGGCAAAAAGAGACCGATAGAATAAGTACTGGGCTTACAAAGAATAAGTCCCGAGGTCGATTTGCTCGACTAAAGGCGGTGCTCCAGCATGGCCGCAGTCAAATGACTGAAACAAGTAAAAGAGTATATAATACTCAATAAATGAGCTTATTTTCAAAGATTAATTTGAATGCTATTGTTTTCTTCCCTCTATCATCATCATCATTTAATGTCTGTTTTCCATGGGTCGGACAGTTTGCTGGCCAGCTGGAGAGGTGCGCTAGGCTCCAATTCTCTGTTTTGGGATGGTTTCTATGGTTGGATGCCCTTCTTAATGCCAACTACTTTACAGAGTGTACTGGGTGCTTTTTATGTGGAACCGGTACCAGTGCTATTATGTGGAACTGGTACCAGTGCTATTATGTGGAATCAGTACAGGTGCTGATTATTTCGCACCGGCATGGGTGCTTTTTACCTGGCACCAGGATGGGTGTATTTTACATGGCATCAGCACCCATGAGCTTGCAAGGCAAGAATCTCTTGGCTGAGAGAGAGAGAGAGATTGGGGGGGGGGGCATGGCTGTAAACCGAAGAATTGTTTTCTTACTGGAAGTTGATTACTTCCAGAGAACTTTAAAGATTTCGGGTATGAATACAAAATTTGTGTGTCTCAGTTTACAATATTACTCAAAGCACTAAGTGAACATAGAGTTTCTTGAAGATAATTCTTCAGAATTTCTACTTGAATTATTTGAAGAAAAAGACAAAAACCATATTTATGAATGGTGTGTCTGTTGTATATTTTGATTCCACAGCATCTGAGTCTTGTCCTTCCTTCTCTACTTCTCTTTCCTTTACTTTCTTCACTTGAGGTTTTAATGAGCTGTGGTGATTTAACCAGTTTGTATTCATTGGTCTATAAGTGAACTTAAACTGGCTAAAGAACTCGAAATGGCTCTGGTTGAATATTCATCAACGAATGTGTTTTAAAATGTCGAACATTTATCAATGCAATAGACGGAGGATATCTGTTAACGTATATAGCAAGTAAATTGGATTCTATTTAAATCTGAGAAACCTGAGAGCTGGCAGTCTATCCGGAAAAGTTTGTATTTGTGTGCTCCTTGGTGCCAATGTTTGTGTAACCTCTTTACCTTGCAGGTATATCGTGCTTTTTGCTGGCTCTGGTTTTTCTTTTATATTTTAGAAGAGTTTCTATAACGTTTTATTTTGGTGTGGATATTTTTGTATAAGGTATTTTACTTCAATTGATGATGGAACTAAGAGAATTTGGATTACGTAGCAGTCGTTTATAAACTTAAAACTAGTTTTTTTTTTCTGTATATCTTTGTAAAACACAGCAGTAAATAAATTATTAAGAGATCTTCTATGTCTTGGATCATAAATCCATGCTTCACTGCAGCTGTTAATGCTATTTTTGAGAGAGAAATTTGACTCCACTTACCTTAAAGGTCAGCCTATTGGCATACATATTTCTTTTTTTTTTTTAATCTTTTAATTAATAATAATTTTTTCATTTTATTATTATTGTTGTTGTTGTTATTATTTTTTATTTATTTTGCTTCACTGTAACCATTACATTTCAATTTCTCAATAATTGCATGTATTTTTTGATATGCCAACAGATTATTATAAGTTTTAATTTTTTTTTTTAGCTGTAAGTTTTTATATCTCTTCATAAGTGTTTATTTAAATCAGTAATTCTAATCACTTTGCTTTATTGTCAGTATTTTACTTTGATCTCTCTCTCTCTTCTAAAATAGTACTTTTGCTATCTTTAAAAGCTCCGTACCTCTCCCTCCGCCACTCCCATGCTATCATGCTTCTTCCCTCTGTTTCTCTTTTCTTGAAATCTTTCCAGTTTGTTCTGTAGTCAGGATGGTGTGTCAGTGTTGGTAGGATAAACATTGTTTATATTCTAACCTGGCATCTTTTGACATGTTTTCTACTTCCTGTGTTAGATCATAAACAGATTAAAGTGGGCAGCCTCTATTCATGGCTAGAACGCTGCTGGAGGGTGCACAGCCTAGGTGGGGCTGTTGTAGGTGGAACATTTTTTTGTCAGGGGAATTTATAGAAAGGAACATTTCTGCTCAGTGGCTGCTTCTATAAAAGAAAAAAATCCTCTGCTACTGTTCTTAGTGAAACTTGTCTATAGAGTTTTGCATGTTTTCGTGTACCTTCTACTCCTAAACGAATACAAACGACCATCACTCCGGGTAATTATTTTGTTTTCATTCATTCACTTCAATTAACGATTGGCTATGTTAAAAACAGTTGAAAAGAAGAAAAAAAAACAGTCAAGTTTTACTTTTTTTTTACTTAAATTACATCAATCTTTCGTTTTTCCTTAATTTTCAAAATGATTTATATTTTACTTCATATATTTTACTTCATTCTCTGGTTCTTTTATGGATAATAATTTGAAATAGTTTAACTTCTTAAAGTAGTCTTTGGTAAATTCTTGTAAATATATTTGTTACCTTCAATTTCTTTAAAGATTTTTCCTGTTGTTTCTGCTGTTGTAATTTTTTTTCTAATACGTATCTGCTAATACATCTTTGTTTTAAATAAAAAAAAAATCAAATAAAAAAATAGTTATTCATGTTCTTAATTATCCAATTAAAATGTACATGCATTTACAGAAAAGCTCAATTTTAGTTCCTTCTGGAAGTTACCTCAAATTTTTTTGTTATTTATTTTTCTTAAAAATTTTTTATTTTTAGTTTTTTGTTTGTTTTTTAAGTGAATGTGGGTATAAACTTACAGCTTTATTCCCATAAAAATACAAATTAATTAATAAATTAGTTGGGATTCCTTGGTTTGAATTCTGCTAAAATCAGCTTTACTTTTCATCCTTCCAGTGTTGACAAACTGAACAGCCAGGGGATAAAATACAGGGGTACATTTAATTAATTAAAACCCTTCCCCCAAATTCCTGGCCTTATACCTATCTTAGAAATTATCGTTACACAATTATTATTATTATTATCATTATTATTATTATTATTATTATTATTATTATTATTATCCTCTTCTTTCAGTTTTGTTTCCATTTCTTGCCAAGTGTCTTCCCGACACCTAGGGCAAAAAACAGTCACTGTATACATTGGTAGGCCATTAAAATAAACACACCAGATTGTTCATTTAGAAAGCTATCCCTTCAGATTGTTCATTTGTAGAGATATCCTTCCTAACATTTGCTAACTTGTTTTCATCCACATAGGGTCTGCTGTCTTGATTTCGTGTTCTCCATATTCGATAAGAGTGAGCTGTATGTTTCTCTTCCGTGTGTTTCTATTATTATTTTTGTTGTTGTTGTTGCTGTGGCAAACTGGCAAAACCGTTAGAATGCCAGACAAGATGCTGCTAAGCATTTTGTCTGTCTTTATGTTGTGAGTTCATATTCCTCCAAGGTTGGCTTTGCCTGACCTCCTTTTGGGAATCAATACAATAAGTATCCCTTGAGCACTGGGGTCATTGTAATTAATCATCCCCACTCCTTATGCCTAAAGTAGAAAAGATTATTATTATTATTATTGTTGTTATGCCTTTAGCAAGCTTGCAGCATTGTTGGCACACTGGGCAGAATGCTTAGAGGCACTTCATCTGTCTTTATGTCCTTAATTCAAATTCTGTCGAGGCCAACTTTGCCTATCTACCTTTCAGGGTTGATAAAATGAGTAATGGTCAAGCACCAGAGTTGATGTAATTGACTCCCCCACCCCTCAAAATTGCTAGATTTGTACCAAAATAAGAATTATGTCTATTTTAGAAATTTTGCAACAGAGAAACGGAAATTGCTTTCCATATTTAGAATATTTTCTTTCCTTTAAAAACCATCACCAATTATTATTATTTTAGTATGACTGTCATGTCATCCTTGCTTAGCTCTATGTGAGCATTGACAAAAACATTTCAGCAATGTTTTTTTCTTAGTTCAGACAGTATTATCAAGGGTTACTTTATTCAGTGTGTCAAGTTGGTTAGGTGTAGTTTGAAGGTAACTTGCCTGCTATTTCTAGCAGATCAAGCTATAAAGTAAAGGCTCCTTTGTTAACTCGTATGACTGCTATATGTTCATGGAATGTGTGTATTACTTGTAGAGTGATAGTTTATGTATTCTCTAAAAGAAATCTGAAATATATCATTAGACTCTCTCTGCCAAAATCAGGTGAGATGTATTTCTTTTTAACATTACAGTAAAAAGAAAAAAAGAAAAAAAAAGAAAGAACTGCAGCAACATACAAAGTGCACTCTATCAGTTCAAATGAAGTGAGCGTTTTCAGAACTGTGAATGAAGTCTTAAATAGAATTTGTTTGGATAACATTTTTTTTGTTTTATTAATCTTGTAAGATGTTCAGTTTTTTCTTTGTTTTTGTAAGATTTAAGTGAATTTTACTTCATCATCTTTCTGTCTCTGCCTCTCTCCTTTATTCTATCTTCATCACTTTATTATTGCTCAATTTGATTTAGGTCGCATGGCAAAAATTAATTTGCGCTTTCTGTTGTCTACCACCTTAGTATCACATTGGTATGGCCATCTGTCTGCATGTGGAGCTATTCAAATAAGGCAAGATGCTAAAATTCAAGTCATCATGCTCATAAATTTACTGCTGACTTTAAAGTTGATATTGTTTAACCCCTAAACCAGTCCTAATTGTAGTTAGCCTATAGTCATTTAAAAAAAAAAAATATATATATATACTAAGCATGGTGCACCCAGGAACACATTATCAAATATTCCCTTTTTTCCAAAGACAGTAGTGTGGTTTGAGAGAGATTTCAAGCTGATCGACTGAACGACCTCTTCCAGGCTCCTTCATTGGCTGTCTTGTTTAATACTGAGGTTAATTATTACTGTCAGCATCTCGTCTGTGGAGGAGAATTTCCTTGCTTCTCTCCTCATCTTTTCCATTTTCCACTTTCTCACTATCCATCTTTTCATTTCCTTTCTACTTAGTGTCTCTTTGGCTCTGCTTCTTAATCCTTCACCATTTCCGTTCTCTTTCTTCCGTGCAACTCTCTGAGTGAAATTCCATATCCTAACGGGCATTATTGTTTATTTTATCCGTTTATAAAAGCAGAGAAGGGATAAGTTTCTTGTCTTTAAGTAGGTTATGAGCGATAGAAATATATGCACATCATGGTGTTGTTGGTAGTTGCAAACCATTTACTCACCTTCACTTCTACCTGTGTACTTACGGCAATAAAACTGAGTTGAATCGTGTCCTTTTCTAGCATGTATGTATGTATATATATGTGTGTGTGTGTGTGTGTGTATTATATGTTATATATTTTATTATATCATATATATTCAAATATGAAATAGAAGTAGCACTGCTGTTATAAACTTTGAGAAGATATTCTCCTGTGTGCTAAATCACAGCCTGCTGGCAAACACATGATGGATATGCATTAAGTATATGTGGTTGATGATGTTTATAAACACACACACACACACCGAGTGGACAAATGAAAGTAAATGACACTCAGTTACATGCAACTTTAGGTATCCTAGTCTTGTAGTACAACCCTAGCTTGTTGATGAGATATGGAGTTGAATCTGTTATTAAATAATATTTGTATGTGTGTGTAGGTCTCTGTAAGTATAGATATAAGGCAGTGCTCCAGCATGGCCGCAGTCAAATGACTGAAACAAGTAAACGAGTAAACGAGATATGCCTATAGGTGTGAAGGTCTTTGACGTAGTGGTTAGGATGTTGGGCTCACAATTAAAATCTTGGGTTCGATTTTTGGATTGGGCAGCATGTTGTACTTTGAGCAAAGCACTTCGATTTATGGTGCTCCAGTCTCCTCAATGGCTCTCTGATTATCAACCTGCTGTAGGAGCAGCAGCTGTTTCTTCTTCCAGCAGTTACATCCTTAATGTTCTTCAGTGTCAAAGATATCTAGGCTGAAGAATTGTCTTTGCTCGTGATTGTGTTGTTGCCTAAATAAATTAGGGAAAACATGTTACATGTTATCAGGTCATAATTTCTGGTGAGTGAAGGTTAAGCATTTTTTTGAAAGCACAAGCATGTGTGTGTGTGGGTGTGTGTGGGTGTGTGTGTGTGTGTGTGTGTGTGTGGGTGTGTGTATTCACTTCTTTTGTTCCTGGACTGCAGCTATGCTGGATTACCACCCTCATTAGGTTTTAGTGGAACATATTGAGTCAGTACTTTATTGACTCTTATTGTCAAACCACTAAGTTATAAAACAGAAAGACAGCACTGATGACACTGATTTCACACACACACACACACTATTAGCTCTTTAGAATTATTTTAACCATTCCAAATAGCTGATAATTTTCATGCTTAAGTGGATAATCTGTGTTTGCACTCACACCCTTATAACTCACAGGGTATCAAGTAGATCTATCTGGAATGTAAGGTACTGGGACTGGATTATAGTGCTTCTCTAAGTTATCCTGCTACGTAAGTACATCAACTAATTATAGACATACTTTATGTGTGTAATATATATATATATATATGATGATGATGATATATATATATATGTATTTGCACTCTTCCTACAGGATTAAGAGTATTTTAACTCTTATTGCTAGCAATGTAGGTGCATTGACACCCTTAGCCATACTTAGTGATGATTGAATTTTTCATTACAGTGTCATCTTGTGCTTAACTGTTTATATTAATTAATTTTATATATATATACACAAGCAAAACGCCCCTCATCCAATGGATGGTGCTGAGTTGTCAAACATTTGAACCAAATTTTCTTAAAACAACTTGTCCGACTGTCCCATAGGCCTCCCCTTTCAGAAACACTGATTTAACCTAAATTTGAGACACCAGCAAAAGAAATAAAGAGAGACTTTTTTTTCTATTCCAAAGAAAAACGATTTCCCCACGGCTTTATTGATTGCATTCTCACCTGGAACAAATTTTTGTAATATTTTTCAAGACTTATACATGCCCTGATACCATCGGTATCTACATAACAAATTTGAGCGCAGTCAGATGGAGGATGCCCGAGACCCTAGAAGCCACGCACACACACTCAGACAGACAGAATGGATTTTATATAAGATATATCTATATATATAAAACTGTAGTTGTGTGAGTGTCTATCCCCTTCGATTTAGATTCCTAACTACTCCCACATTTTGCGGTGCAGTTTAATCAAATTCGGGTATCTTATAGTCGTGATTCATATCGAGCCCGTCTGAGTATTAGCGCGCGTCTACGATGAGTCTACGGTTTTAAAAATAATTTAACATCATTTTTTATTCCATTTTAATGCATAATTTTTCGTGTGTCGATGGCGGCGGAGTTGGCGTCCATGGTCACACCTGCACCTGTTTGCTTGTCCCCCTTCTTCCCTCCCTCGTGAAGCTGTGGGGAAGGGAGTGTAAGGAAATCAACGTTGTAAAGCGTTGTCAAGGAGACCAGCGTTCTTTTAGAACAACGACTTCATGGCTTGAAGACACCAAAACAGAAATGGCTAAGAAAGCCCGAACTGACATCTATAAGGGAAGTAACTCTCTAAAAATGCTTATATAGTTATTTCCCTTACAAACCCGAGCAACGCCGGGCGATACTGCTAGTAAAGTATAAGCCTATTTATACATATTTGCTTGCATATATATATATAAAGCATTTATGCATATGCTTGTTATGTGGCATAGACTTTATCAAGAATCGGTTAATGATTTATTCTATTGCTACTCAGTTTTGTACCTTGTAGATTCATTCATCATTGATGACATAAACTGGGAGAAATAGATGTGTTAATGGAGACTGGTTAAGCCACTTCTCATTGGTTGAGATTGGTCAAGTGATTCTTTATGTTGCAGGTGAAGCTGTTACTGCTGGTTTTAGCTAGTATAATGTATGAAAATGCTCAGGTGTGATGTGCAAGTATCGGGAACAGCTACTCTACAATGCTTGCGATAATGACTATAGCAGTTTTATGGTAATTTCAGACAGGTGGAAGTTGTCAGAAAGAATAGTCTCCACTTACTGAAAATGGATAATACTTAAGATCTTATCAATATTCTAGTTGTCTTAGGATGTGAAATGCTCAGGTATAGTTTAGGCATTCGGTGTTGTAGGAGGTAGCTTTGATTGCAATGTTTCAGATTATTAGGGAATGTTCAGATCTGTAGTATATTAGTTTCCGAATGAAATGGAAGGAGGGTGTGGAGTTCTTGTCCCTTGACCTGAATGAATGTAAATGGTGGTTGTATTGGTTTTTGAATGTGTTTGTAGTGAGTCATTAGTTATTCCTCTCAAGCATATTGAGGGGCTCATACAATTATAGTTTGGTTGTTGGAGTGAGAGTTCTATAGGTGCATATATTATGCTTTGGTCTTATCCTGAATATTATTAGTTTTGAAGAGTTCTTTGTAATTGTTTAGTGGGAAATTGCATCTTAGAAATTCCTGGTTATGCTGTTGGCTACTTTCATGTTAAACAGTAATCTACACCTGATTACTTTCTCTTTCCTCTTTTCTGGTTCTGCTGGTGTGTAGTGTGTTCTTTATACTCACTACAATCACATCTTACTTGTGCATCAGTGTAATAGAAGGTGGCCCTGTTGAATATGTTCATGCCTGAGGTTATGTTGGATATTCTTCTACTTATGCTGTCCATAAGAAATCTAAATTCGAATAGGAATTCTTGTGTATGTAGATGGATTCTTTGTTAGACTTTCGGTAAGAGTAGTGTAATATCTAAAAGGTTAGCTATTATTAGGTTAGTACTAAAGTGCAGGTTTTTCCTAAATCTGTCAACAGCATGACCATTTATGTTGTATGGTATTATTAAACTGTTGCCTGTATGGAGTCTTGACCTATGAGGTGGGTAGTGTGCCTTCAGTGTGTTTGAGACAAACAAACATTGAATATTTCAGTACACTTCTAACTACTCTTCTTTTTGATTCAGTAAGAATCATCATGGTATAACAGTAACTTTCTTGAATTCATTGTCAAGATTACTAATGGTAATAAATTTTCTTTCAAATTTTAGAGCTTTCAAGAGAAGTTTACTATGTAAATAAGAAGTTTACTATGTAAACTGGGTGAATCTACTGAGGTTTTCTTTCTCTGATGTGGTACCACTTAATGGTGGTGAAATGTGATTCTAAGATTAAATACATCACAAATATACTTACTTAGTAATTCCAATTTGCTTTTGGAGAGGTTAATTAATCTGTACTTACGTTTCTTGATGTTCGTCTTATGGTCCTTAAGGGTAATATAGAGTTTGCACATAGCATTACACTCTACAGAGTTTCCTATTTTTAGGTGGGAGTTTAGTTCTATGATGTTATAAGAAATAGGGCTGCCTTTTTTTGTATGTTTTGATAATGTTATTACCAGACGTTCAGAGTATCATGCTATTTAGTTCCTATATATATATATATATATATATATATATATATATATACATACACACACACACACATTGCTTTATCTACAGATGTAGGCATTGGAGGTTTGCATGAGAAATTTCATGTAGTTGTTCATAGCGTTTTAGAAGAGCTTTGATGTGGTGTTGGAGTCATAACTTATCAAATTGATGAGATCTGATTTGAAGTTTTCAAGTTCCTTAATTTTCTTCCTCTTTTTGTTGGGTTGGGGTGGAAGAGAGATAAAGATAGAGAGGATATGTTTTCATGCTTTGAATCCATATTCATGTGTAGGTATTCCAGTGGTTTCTTTTTCATAGAAGAAATCTTTCAACCTCATGTACTTGATTACACTATCAGATTTTTTTCTTTTTGCATTGAGGCATAAGGTACAAATCTTGGCATCTGTATCTATTATCTTTTACTTGTTTCAGTCATTAGACTGTGGCCATGCTGGGGCACTGCCTTGAAGAATTTTGTAGTCGAATAAATTGACCCCAGTGCTTATTTTTTTTAAAACCTGGTACTTATTCTATCAGTCTCTTTTGCTGAACCACTAAGTTATGGGGACATAAACATAACACTGGCTGTCAAGCGGTGGTGAGGGACAAACTGAGGCACAAAGAGACGAGCGTGCACATGCACACACACACACACACACACACACACACGACGGACTTCTTTCAGTTTCTGTCTATCAGACCCACCCACAAGACTTCAGCTAACCTGAGGCTATAAGAGAAGACACTTGCACAAGGTGCCATGCCGTGGGGCCTGAACCCAGAGCCATGTGGTTCGGAAGCAAGTTTCTTACCACACAGTTTTACCTGCATCTACATTCTTCAAAGCATAAAGAACAGATTGCTTTCCCATCATCAACGGTTTATTCTCAGTTTGTAGATGGATGTCAACATTATAGGAGAATACATATATATATATATATACATATATATATATACACACACACAACTAATCCATTCTTGTTGCTTTTTTCTTGTTTATAATCACCCCACATTATTTTATGGTTAATACCATAAAGATTTCTGGTGCATCTAAGTTAAGAACCATATTCATGTGAATTCATTGGAATTCACTTGAATCTTAATTGTTTTACTGAAAATATATATATATATATATATATATATATATGTATATATATATATATATATATATATATATATATATATATATATATATACATACATACATACATACACACACACACATATATGAGAATATATTATTCTCAATATATATATATAAACAAAGAAAAAGTACGCAATACATGGTGTGTATTTAATATTTCTTATAAATCAGTTGGTGACTGACTCCATTACTACTCAGTTTCGTATCACATGTGCTTCTTCTGATAACAACAAAATGGACTCTGGAAAAAAACAAAACGATATTGATAGGTTATCAGTTAAGCTGACTTTTCATTGGTTGAGATTGGTTGGGTTGTTTGTTTGTTTGTTTTGTCGATTTATAGTTTAATGGTGCCAGTACGGCTGTGTGGTTAAGAAGCTTACTTTGAAGCCATGTGGGTTTTGGGTTCAGTTGCACTCGATGACACTGTCGGAAAGCATGCATGTATGGGCACGTGTGTGTGTGTGTGTGTGCGTATTTGCTTTTATATATATTTATAGGCGCAGGAGTGGCTGTGTGGTAAGTAGCTTGCTAACCAACCACATGGTTCCGGGTTCAGTCCCACTGCGTGGCATCTTGGGCAAGTGTCTTCTGCTATAGCCCCGGGCCGACCAATGCCTTGTGAGTGGATTTGGTAGACGGAAACTGAAAGAAGCCCGTCGTATATATATATATATATATATATATATATATATATATATATATATATATATGTATGTATGTATGTGTTTGTGTGTCTGTGTTTGTCCCCCTAGCATTGCTTGACAACCGATGCTGGTGTGTTTACGTCCCCGTAACTTAGCAGTTCGGCAAAAGAGACCGATAGAATAAGTACTGGGCTTACAAAGAATAAGTCCCGGAGTCGATTTGCTCGACTAAAGGCGGTGCTCCAGCATGGCCGCAGTCAAATGACTGAAACAAGTAAAAGAGTAAAGAGTATATAGATGTAGGTATGTACATATATGTATGTATATATATATGCATATGTTTTATTTTTTATTTTATATATATATATATATATATATATATATATATATATATATGAATATGTATGTACACGTATGTATATTCACCCACTCAAGCCCACCCCCATATCCAGACAAAATAGTATTAGTTTACACTCACTTGTATCTATCTTCTATAAACATGTTTAGATGCATCAGTGCAATTTAATGCCACAGTCATGCACATTTAGCAGCGAAATGTGTTGCGCTTGTAAGCAGGAAGCTTACACAATTACACCTGCAACATACATAACTAACGGTGTTGAGACTGACAGTGTTTCTGCACTGTGGTGCACAATTGTTGCACATCTATGCAAGTTTAATGACAGAGAACTGAGGAAACTTCTGTATGGTGGCTTGACCTGCTAAAAATAGCAAGTATTCTCCATCAAATCACATTCTACTGTCTTAAATGAGGAAAGGATTGTAGTACTACATACTGCTAGAAAGCCTGGGTCATTGCAGAAAGAATGCTTTTGATCATAGTTCTTGTGGTTGACCCTGGGCTAAACATGTTCATGTGATGTGAATCTTGTATTAGATGATCAATGTGTATATGCGTGTATGTAAGATTGTGCGTATGTATGTGTGTATGTATTTAGGTGTGTGTTAGGATCTTTAGTTAGAATTTTACTACAAACTTAAACACTTATAAATTGTTGTGGTAAAAATTATATTTAGCTTTGCATATGCTTTCTTTAATATCACTCAACTTTCAAGAAGTTATGGTGATTATGATAACATTAGTGCCAACATGTCACATTAGTGCCAACATGTCACATTAGTGCCAACATGTCACATCCAAGAAAGCTTACAAAAAAAAAGAAAAGAAAAGAAAAAACCTCAACTAAAACACTCCCAAAAAATCATGAAGTCTATCAGTGTCACTATATTTGTGAGAAATAGCAGGCAAATCTCACCCATTTCACCTACTAGATTAAAATACGATAAAAAATGAAAATCTTGGATAATGTGCTTGTGAAGAAGAAGTGATAATCGTGTTTATGATGTCTTTGGGTGCTGATGTGAAACTAGGCAAGAACAACAACAAAAATAGCTCAGTCTAATCTATTCTAGTTTAACCAATATTATTGGTCAACTGTGGTGAGTAACATGGAACAGTGTTTCATAAATAGGGGTCCATGAAAAATTTCTGGGGTTCTGCAAGATAAGGAGTCTTTTTGTTAAATTTCAAAATCTATTTATATTTTATTTATTTATATATATTTACTATTTGCTTGTTGCAGAAGACATTTTCCCAAGGTGCTGACAATGGGACTGAACCCAAAACCATGTGGTTGCAAAGTGAGTTTCTTAACTTTGCAGCCATGCCTATGCCTAGAGTTGCAACTCATTTTTACAGATGAGTGAACTTGAGCAATGTGAAATAAAGTGTCTTGCCTAAGAGCACAACACACAATCCAGTTTGGGAATCGAACTCACTATATCATGGTTGTGACCCCAATGCTCTAACCATTGAGCCATACATTATATATATATATATATAAATAAAAAATCATTATTATGTTTATGTATTTGTTATGCAAGATTCTTGATGTGAAGTCGTATGTTGAAACAGATTGTTATACTTGCAAATTATATACACAAACTATATATTTGGTCTTCACTTCAGCTTTGTTAATATTATTTTAGTTTCTTAGTCAAAGTTCTTTTGTCACACATTTTGTGACCTCTTCAATAACTCTCTATCCCATGTGTCTCCTCTTATTCTGTATATATATATATATATATGTGAACACACTTTTCACTTTGATCCTTCCCTTGCCTTTTGATAAACTGGAAAGTACTACTATCATTGATTGGGGGATATTCTTCATTTTTATAGTTCTTGATTTCTCTATCTCTGATAACGGAATACATAGTTTATAGAATCCTTACTCAATATAATGATCCACATGCTTGGCTCCTCTAGAAACAGCTGTTGGAGACTATTTATATTCTCTATCCAAATTAAATGTTTTCTTGAGTGATGCTAAATGTTTTGCTCTTTCATTTTCTATTTTAAACTATTTCCACCCGCTTAAGGAGAAACCACTTCTAGTTGCCTTTGATTGGCATTCTCCTCAGCAACACATTTTTCAATTATAGTTCAAACTGGAGTTTTTATAGTAAACCAAACTAAGCACTCATACTACATACCTATTACATTACATCAGTTGATGAAAATTTCTTGTATATATCTCTCTCTCTCTCTCTCTCTCTCTTTCTCTCTCTACCACCTACGCCCCCGCACATATGCATATCTCTTTTATTTCCTACTTGTTTCAGTCATTTGACTACAGCCTTGTTTTGGGGTACTGTAAGAATTTTAGCAAGACAAATCAAGCCCAGTACTTATTTTTTTTTTTATTAAGCCTCATACTTATTTTATCAGCTTCTTTTGCTGAACTGCTAAGTTACAGGAACATAAATACACCAACACTGGTTATCAAGCAGTAGTGGGACATGGACACACATACACACACACAAAGGGCTTCTTTCACCAAGTCCACTCGTAAGGTTTTGGTTGGACCAAGGCAATAGTAGAAGAAACTCGGACATGGTGCCATGCAGTGGGACTGAACCCAGAACCATATGATTGGGAAGTAAACTTCTTACCACACGGCCAGGTCTGTTCCTACACACACACACATCTGTATATATCTAAATAAGTTTTCTGGCTAAAATGAATTTTGTTTCATTGAAACAAATTAAAATTATTAAAATTGGGTGGCAAGAGTGGTGATGTCTTAAAAAAACAAAACATCATGATTTCCATGACAAAGATAAATTTGGGATATTTTGCTATAGAAAAAAACTTAAAATAGGCCAAATTTAGAGTTGATGATTCTTGATAAAGGTTGAGGTTTCATTTCACTTATATCAGAAAGGATCTTAAGAAAGGCACAAATATAAAAACTCATTTCCCTCCTCTTACAAATCTAAGAGCTTGTGCTTTTATATAAGGAATCAATACTTTTAAAAGAAATCCTAGATTTTTAAAAACCAGTTCCATATCATTTCTTTCTCTTTTACATTAATTTATGTTTTTTTTTTTTTTTATCTTTCCTTTTATAACTTAAGATTTCACGTTTTCCTGTTTCATGACAGTTTTCGTTGTCTCTGTATTTTCCTTCTTTCTCTTCTTTCTCTCTGTCATTTGCCAATATTTTGTCTCTCTCACTCTCCCTCCCTCCCTATCCTCTTCCTCTCCATTTTGCTGCTCTCTCTTAATTATTTTCTGACTGTTTATTAAGTTGTTTATATTTGTTCCTTTCATGCACATATACATATGCATACATGTGCACGTGACCATGCATGTATGTGTACATGTATGAGCGTGTGCACACATTCTTTATCTCTCTCTCTCTCTCTCTCTCTCCCCTCTCATATAAATTCCACTTTCTTTAATCTCTTTCTTTTTCTTCTAGATTTCTCCTACCTTATCTGCCATTCATCTCATTTGCATAGCTTCTGATATACAAGTGCTCCCACATACACACCTGTTGTTTTACACACACACACACACACACACACACACACACACACGCACACGCACATGTATATGTGCAAAGATTTTCATTTATACTGACTTGTATTCATGTACATGCATATATGTGTGTGTGTATGTTATCTAAATGTATAAACATACATACATGTGTGGCATGTGATGCCAGTGTGTGTAATATATTTGAATCTGTATAAGTGAACATTATATATATTTAAATACTTGCATGTTTGTGTGTGTATAATAATGATAGATATCTATTCTTTTGAATGTGCATATGTTTGTTCTAAAGAGATTTAACCTTTCTGTTGAATCTGGAACCCTTCCTTTGTGTGATGCATACAATATTATACACAATTTTTCCCCCTTTTTTTCTCAATCTGTGCATGTCTGTAAGCATTCCTTCTCTCTCTCTTTCCCAGAGAGAGAGAGAGAGAGAGAGAGAGAGAGAGAGAGAGAGAGAGATAATGATCTCTGCAAGTTTCTTAGGTTAAAATTTTATTTCTAGTAATTTTTTTTGTTGGAATATATTTCAGATTCTGAAATTTGTATTTATAGTTTCTGTCACAATCCAAAATCATCACATTCATTAAAAGATCTCTGAGATGGTTTTTAACTTGATTTTAACTGTCATAGAAGTAAATGATGTCAGCCAATCAATGAAAGATCATATTCTGTGCTGGAATTTCATATCACAAATTATATTTGAATTAGCTCTTATGATATATTTATTCCTCTTCAGCTCTTTGTTTTTTCTCTTTTTTTAAATATATTCTAGATTGAGAGTAGGGAATGACAGAATCAGAACAGTACACCTTGTGTTACATCAAGTTCCATTACATTTCCTTTCTCTTTGAAATTAATAATTAAAAAAAAAATACTAGGAATGTTGGTTGAATTTAACACCTTAGAATTCAAACTGGCTATATCTGCTTTATGTTCAAACCAGCCAGACCTGGCCTTTCACACCTATCCTACAATACAATTCTAAAAATAAAACAATCACGTTATTGAAATCTTGAAGCTATGAGATACTACATGACTAATTAAAAATATGTGAATATATAACTATTACTTCTGATAGAGTATTCTGAATGCTAAAGGGTTTAATTTGTGTAAATTTGTGGCATGGTGCCAATGTAAGTAACCAATATTAAAATTCTTGATTGACCTGATCATCTTAATTAAGATTCTTGATCCTCAATTCTCATGGCTTTAAAGCATTCCAGCAGAGATAAATTCAATAAGTGACTTCAATTCAAAAGAAGAGTACACTTTTCTTTATTACCATATTTTTTGGCATAAAAGTCAGCATCGTATATACTTGTGTAAACCTTGAAACATCATGATTGTCTTTCCAAATTCTGATGCATTTTACAAGGAACCTTTGGTCCTTCAAAGTCGTTTTTAAAGTCCTTATTAGCCATTCAAAAACACAGTGAGACTGTTAGCTTAAACACTTATTCTTTGCTGTCAAAAGTTTCCTTGCACTAACTGCAACCTGTGACATGGTTCAGTTAGTGAAAAACCATCTGTGACCAAGTCACAGTTGGTATGATGAAAATTTAGACATCAAATAATAAATAAATGTTTAAGTGAAGTCAAGTCTTTGTGTGTTTTTGAATGGCTAATATGCATCTTGTATGCTGTAATTGTATGTTTGTATTGTGTGTGTGTGTGTGTGTTGAAGAGATTGGTGAGAACAGGAGCTAGCTTTGGAATACACCATTTGAAGACAATAGAATAATGGAAAGAATACTACAGAACAGCTTGTTTTGTTGAGTTGAACTGACTGCAGAAATTATTGCACTTGTTGACTCTGTGTGTTGTGGCTGATTATTTACACTTCTCTTGTTAGGAATGGCAATTCAAGTGTGAAGTAGGTATTGTATGTGCTTTTAAAGTATGTCATCCTAATGTATACAAAGTTATGCCTCCTTCAAAGCAGCAACTTGCTTCAGAGTACACCAAGGTTCCATTATATTTCTATGATATCATCATGCTAATTTCAATTAAATATAACTTGTGATCAACTCAGAATATACTTCACTCTGTTACAGCTCATTTCATAAACATTTTCCTCTTTACTTTTGATGAACAGTTTTTTTTTTTCCCTTTGTGAAAAATCAATAATTAAATTTAATTTTAGGGAATCAATAATTTGTCTGCCTGCCAGATGTTATCTTTTTCTGCTTAATGTCCTTATGATATAACAACACCAACATTGATTTTACTGCTGGCTTTTAATATTTTGTGCATTCATGACACAGCTAAGCATTGCTACATGTGTTGCTACATTGCTACATGTGTTTTTTTTTTATTTTGATTATATTGAAAAGTACTTTAGATAGTATATGTGCAGTGCCTAGAAGCACTGTTTTCTGTATGTTGTGTACATAAATCTTAGGATTTTGGTCATGTATTTGTGTGTACTATTTTTGTAATGAATTTCCAAGGCACTGAATGGCTGTGTGGTTAAGTAGCTTGCTTTGCAACCATGTGATTTTGGGTTCAACCCCACTCTGAGGCTTCTTGGACACGAGTGTTGTTTACCATAGCCTCAGGCTGACCAATGCCTTGTGAGTGGATTTGGTAAATGAAAATGGTGCGGAAGCCCATTGTGTGTGCGTGTGTGTGTGTTTGCCTCTCTGTGTGTGTGTATGTTGTATCCTTCCACTGTTTGACAAGCAGTCTTGGCTTGTTGATGTCCCCAGTAATTTTAATAGTTTGACAAAAGAGACCGATATAATAAGTACCAGACTTGAAAAAAGTAAAAGAAATTCTGGGATTAGTCTGTTGGACTAAATCCTATGGCTGAAACAAGTTAAATATAAAAAGGGATCTTATTAT